>NC_000068.7:147876849-147946849 GCF_000001635.26 Mus musculus | reverse complement strand
AACAAACACTAGTTGTGGACATGAGCAATGTACATTTAAATACAAAATAGATTTCCCCAAAATAACCAATTATTACATTAAAAAGTGCAGGTACTTGAATATTTGGCTGAATAAAGATGGCTGAATTCTCTTTCATCTGCCTATATTCATCTGTTGGGTTTGGTTGAAGACAATGAAGGGAATCTCTATGATTGTAGGAAAAGGTTCTGAAATGGCACATTCAGCTTATTGTGAATATTCCTTTTTTTTGGCACCTAAATCTAAGTCTTAGTGTAGTTGCCTTGTGACACACAAAAGACCTAGCATCCTCTTAGGCTTATAAGACTTGCTCCATGCGAACAAAGTATGTGTTCAGAAATACCACACTGAAACTCATTCATATATGTAGTTAAGCATGCAGTAAATATGTCTGATTAGTGCAAGTAGTATGTTTAATTAATTAAAAAATAAGACATTGATTTATTAAATGAAGAGGTCTGTTTTATTCTAATTATTTTGAAAGCAAAGGTAAGCCATCTTTCCTGTATTAGAATGCCTGTAATGGCTGCATGTGATAGATAGATAGATTGATAGATAGGCGCATGCCTGTAATGCCAGTGTTCAGGAGGCTCAGAAAGGAGTACATGAGTGTAATACTAGGTTGTACATTAAGTTTGAGGCCGTGATGGGCTGCATAGGGGAGCACTATCTCAAAGAAGACAAAAATCAAAACAAACCCCGAATGTCTTAACCGGGTCTCAGTGAGCACAGTCCATCCTTCCCTTAACTCTCACCCCATATTTTCAGAATCCTCCTAGGTCTATACCTCCCTCCTCTACGAATTCACTAAGTGTCTGTAAGAGATGGAGGATACTGAAACTGGATGCTTATCATTTAACACAAAGATGGTCCTCTGAGGCTTTGCTTAGTTTCTCCCTCTCCCTCTGCCTGAATCAAAGGCAGACCAAGTGACATCAGACTTAACTTCTGTCAGATGCTTTATTGCCTGAAGTGAGATGTGGAGACAGATGGACAGAGCCAACGCTTCTTTGGCCTGGGTCGCCCCACTCTCCTAGCAGTGTATACAATGTCAGGGCAAAGCCTTCAGAACTCAACATTGAGCCAGGTTCTCGTTTGGGCAGAAGATCTTGATGCATAGTGGAGACAGGGAAAGGCATGGTCTCCTCATATGAGTGAGGGATTCAGGGGAGCATGAGTGGTGTCCCAAAGACGTTACAGGTGAATACACTATTCTAGTAAACATGCTCATCTTTCATATGTGCTCTCTGTGTGAGGCAGCTGCTTTCCGAGAGCAACACAATGTGGGTTGGACAGGTGATATTTTCATTCTTCTGCTATTTACCCACCTTTTTGTTGCTGGACTATTGTTTCCAGCCTGTATGACTATAAATGTGCATCTTTATTAGGGATCAGAGTTTAGTTAGTCCAAGCTAGTAACATGAAGCTGTAGGAAGAGAAATCTATTAACAACGTACCTGCCCCACCTCTAAACATTGACATTTTCTGCCATGTGTCACAGAAAACCCAAAACCTTGAGTCTCAGTACAGAGGGTCCTGCTGAATTGATCCCATCTATCCAAGTCCCTGGGAAGTTAGTTCAGTACAGTTGCTTCTTACAGGAAAGCGTGGGTAAAGGGCTTGTTGGGTTTATCAGCTGCACACACACTCAGCTAAGGCCTCACAGTGCTTTTTCAATAGTTCTGAGGCCATCTTTCTTCTTCTAAAGACTCCACAGGCTCTACCTCAGTTTTCATTGTGGACTTTATTCTCCTTGTGGTTTGTTTCTAGAAAACTAATCTCTGTTCATATGCCTTCAGTCTCCAGGTCTCCAGGGACGGTGCCTGTAACTTACCTGAAGAGGAACTGGTAGACAAGTCATCTGAAAACAACTGAGGAATCCTGCCCTGACCTATCAGCTGTCTGCTGCCTCCCAACTCTTGCAGCCTTGGGAGAGGCACATTCACTTGGAAATGTGATGAACAGGTGTCCATTTACTTTGGATTCAGGCCAAAGAGTCAAGCCAATGTCATTTGTAAGGCACAATCATTTTAAGTTCAGACCCATGAAGATCTTTTCTTGTACTTTTGTCTGAATTAGAGAAACAACTTAAGCTGTCGTGCTTGGGGACATTACTTTGAGAAAGCTACTTTGGAGGCACAACTCCCTAGGGTAAAGAAGAAATAGCTTCCCGTCTTCCTATGCAGGAAACTGCTGAAATAGCTGACTCTACCCTCAAAGTTTAGAGTTCATGTTCTCTGTGCACTTGGGTCCATATGTTCAAAGTGGCTTGGGAAATAATTTATCAGTAGTTAACATCCCTTTCCTATCAGCTGTTTCCAGGAAAAAAAGCTAATGTTGAGCAATGGAAGTTGTTTCAACCTACATCTGAAAGGGTGTTTTTGCTGTGTGTTTCTGAGAAAAGGCAAATTGTCAATACCAGTGTCCCAGCGAGCACTGATCGATAAGTGTTTCCTAGGAGAACTTCCACGAGAGGTGAAGCCAGGGCAGCTTGGAGCTGGAGTTACCTTTGGAACGTGAACTATGAGAATGGGGGTGGTTTTGCTAGAGACCATCTATTTGCTAAGAAACAGGATTGAGAAATTTGTGCAGGGAGTCCATGGGGCACACTCCTGTCCCAACCTTAAGTGTCAGGGAGGAGAGCAAGGAAGGATTCTGGAAAGAGGTAAGTTCTGCATTGAGTCCTTGAAGGATGCATTTCAGTCAATGCATTGGTCAGTGCCCTGGACCAATGTTCCCTAAAGAACATCAAGAAACAAATATATAGGCTGGGCATGGTGGCACACAATCCCAGCACCCAGGACACAAGGAGGAGGAGGAGGAGGAGGAGGAGGAGGAGGAGGAGGGGGAGGAGGAGGAGGGGGAGGAGGAGGGGGAGGAGGAGGAGGGGGAGGAGGAGGAGGAGGAGGAGGAGGAGGAGGAGGAGGGGCAGGAGGAGGAGGGGCAGGAGGAGGAGGGGCAGGAGGAGGAGGGGCAGGAGGAGGAGGGGCAGGAGGAGGAAGAGGAAGAGGAGGAGAAAAGGGAAGAAGAAAGAAAGGAAGTAACAAAGGTATAGGGGAATAAGTTTATTTAGAATATTAATTTAGGAAGCACCAGAAAAATGGGGAATAGGGATGGGAAGAGAGCGGGAGAAAGGGAAAAGGGAGAAAGGTTAGGAAATAATCTAGAAGAGGCAACAGAAGAAAATGGAGAGGATAGGAGGGAAAGAGAGGAACAGGGAAGTAGACAGAATGGAAGGAAGGAAGAGGAAAGGCAAATCAGCCAGTAGAGAGTTTGTCCATCAAGGAACCACTGGGGACGATCTGGGCTCCGTCCTTCTGGGGGCCTTTAGGAGTACCTTTGCCAAGCTTCACTTCCCAAGGAGAGGGAAGTAAGCATTGTCCAATCCCCTTTCCCTCTGATTAACTTCCAGTCCACATTGTTCCTAAGGTACTCTTTTCGGAAATCCATATGTGCACTACAAACAGGCCTAGCACTGAAGAAAGGTATCAGTGAAGGTTTGGGTGTCAAAGGGTGAGATGACACTGTGCCAACTCCAGGCCTTCTAGGTGTCTTAGCCCTTCTTTACCATTGTGGTACTAGTCCTGAGACTCAAGGTATAGCCATGCCCACAATAATGTGTGTGTGTGTGTGTGTGTGTGTGAGAGAGAGAGAGAGAGAGAGAGAGAGAGAGAGAGAGAGAGAGAATTGGGCTTGTCTTCTCTAACATGGAGTGTATTAAATGCATCTTTTCACCTGATTGCACCCAAACTTCCTCTGCGCTTGCACACTTTACTATCTTTGGCAGAGAAGAAACAGTCAATTTCCGTGCAGCTGAGTAAATTTAGTAGACTGCATAGCAGTTTTTTTTTTTCTTTTATGTGAGTCTAGGATTTAGTGGGTCACAGTATTTGACCAGAAAGGAAAGCCCTTCCTGTCCTCTTGGCATCATCAAGCTGGGCTAGCTAAGTGCAAAGTCCGTAGCGGAGGGGACCGACATTAGAAAATGAAATAACACTGGGGTCACTCACTCTCCTGGCTGGAGCTGAGCACCTTTGTGCTACTGAGCTCGGGACTCTGGATCTGTAAACATTCAGTACCACAGTCCCAGGGCCAAAGAAGGCTACTGAAGCTGTGATCAGAGAACACAGGAAGACAGCTGGCAGGGGTGGAGTGAGGCCCAGTGGCTTGTCACTCTTCCCTGTCCTCTCCCTGACATAGGGACTCCTCACATCCCTTCCTTTTCCCCTCAGAACCTGGTCTGTCTGCTTGTGCCCTCCCTGACTTTCCCATCCACTTTTAACACAGCTCAGAGCGATTCCTCTACACACCTACTCTGTTGATAAGTGTGTGTCTCTGCGACACACTTTCTACAGAAGTTGGAGAAGTGATAGCAAAGACTGGACACAGCTATGCTTTGTAAGCAGTATGGAGTCTGACTTTAGAAGCAGGATCATAGTCATTTTTTTTTTTTGAGGCAGGGTTTCTCTGTATAGCCCTGGCTGTCCTGGAACTCACTCTGTAGACCAGGCTGGCCTCAAACTCAGAAATCCACCTGCCTCTGCCTCCCTAGTGCTGGGATTAAAAGCTGTATTTTCTACGTAAAAATAATCTTTCCACAAGAACCCTTGTTTTCTAGACCAGAAGGGAAAAAAAATCCTGGAAATTATTTTTAAAATCTCAGAAGAAATTACTGGTCAGGTTTCCAAGGCTTGGGGTCTGCCAGGCTGTTTTTATGCAGAATAAAAACTTAAAGATTAAATCAGTCAGCCCAGCTCACAGTGAAACTCCTGTCCTGTCCTAGGATGGAGTCCACTTCACTAAGTTTAGGTATGCTGTGCACATTAGAATATATATGTGTCTATAGAACTCGCTACTGTGTGGGCTCCATGGTTCTGTGGACCAGACGCATCTCTGTTATTCACATTATTCTGTGTGGCTGTCTGGCACTTACTCATTCAGGTGTCACCGGAGTTGGGCCCTACAGTCCCTGGTAAGTGGTCCTAATCAGCTCAGTGTGACAACCTCTGTGAATTTCCCAGTATGTCTATGGGTGAATAAGGAGCAAGGATAGTGAGGCTCTTTTCTGGGCTGCAGGGAAGTCTGGGCAGGTCTAAGAACTACTAGGAACCAAGCCCAGTGGGTGGGCTAGGTGCTGATAAATAAGATTCAGAATCCAGCAGCTCCAAGCTTCTGGAACATAAGCCAACCCTGCAGGCCTTTTCTGTAGCTCCCCAGTCCGTATCTAGGACCTTTCCTTAGGATTAAATGAAACTTAAACCTGCTAAATAAACACAGGCACAAAGAAAAATCATTGGAAGTCGTTCACCTGCTATCAATCATCACTGCCAGGGTGTTCCTTGTCTTGACAGCTTACTGTAGGGAGGGAGCCCTGGGCTCCCAAGAACAAAAGCAGGAGAGAAAGAAAGAAAAATAGCAACGAAGGAGGAGATTTACCCTGCAGGCTCAGGAAGGAAATTAATTGAAGAGAGACAGCAACAGGAAGACCTATTCCAAATCAGGCCGGTGGTTGCCATGGTAGACTTCACAATGAGTTCTGTTTTCTCTGTTTACTTCACTAATAATCGTAACATTATCATCATTCTCATTATTATTGAAAAGCTTTGGGAGATGATCAGTTGCTAAACTGTGGGCCCAGCAAGCCCAAGGACCTGAGTTTGGTCCTCAAAGCCTCAGCAAAGGCCAAGAGCATGACATACGCATATGTTCCCAGGCATAAGACACTCCTGAGTGACTAAGTGCTGGCCAGCCATATAGAATAAAGTGCATAACAGAGATGTTTCCGGTCCACAGGACCATGGAGCCCACACGGTAAGTAGCTAATTCTATAGACATATTCTAATGTCCAGAACATACGCAAACTTAGTGGGAGAGAAATACAGGAAGACCCCTGGATCTTACTGGACAGCCATTCTAGCCAAATTGGTGAAACCCGGGTTTAGTGAAAGACCCTATCTCAAAAAAATAATGGAGAGAATGATTGAGGAAGACATCCTATATTGATCTCTCACCTACACACACACACACACACACACACACACACACACAAATATACAGGCAATTGACTTACGTAGTCTTCTCTATGGTAAACATTATACCTAATACCTCATTCATTCATTTGTTCATTCATTAATTCATTAATTTGCTCACTCAGTCAGCAATGTATCTGAGGCACTGGAACACAGTGGTAAAGGAGGTTGAGTCCCTACCAAACCAAGAAAACATGTAACTTATAATTAAATGCACAGATATATAAAATATTGGAGAACAATATGTGCTATGGAGTAGATTATGCCCAGTAGATGGATGAGTTTGGGAGCTGAAAGACTGCTTATGACATCAGGTAAGAGGAGGCCTCTCTAGGCACTAATGCTCAGCTCTAAGCAGGAACTATGACTGACTGGCACTGGTCAGGTGTTTCCTAGCCCTGTGGTAACTTGCATGTGGCAGAGCAGATATCTACCAGAATGTCTGCAGAGTGAGCTGCCGTATGTTTTACCCATGGAGAGTTAGAAAATAGAAGAGTGCAGTGGTCAGGTCTGCCAAATGGAACAAAGCACACTGAAGGCTGATTAGCACCAAAATAAAGCACTTTCTAAAGCCAATATCCTGTTGTCCCTATATTCTCGTACCTTTTCCATGAATTTGACAGATGTATACAAAAGAAATATGCAGCCTGACCCTCAACAGGATTCGGCCATGAGTGTCTCCCCAGCGCTGTAAAGCAACATTCCAGAGGAGCCTTAAGATCAGGAATATGAAAAAGCAGGCTATGCTGACCGAGTCAAGTGTCATCCAACCTTCTAGGATAATTCTTAACTAGATCCACAGACTCAACTCTCCACTGGCCAAAACAGTTCTTGATTCTTGCCTCTTTATTCCCTCTGTGGGTGTCCTGAGCTCGGAAGTAGGCAATCCTGGGTGTGCGTGTGTCTTCTTACAGTTCCTAGCACCTCTGCTCTGACATCTCATTCACTATTAAGTACTTTCTGTCAGTGGCTTTCAAAAAATGGACATATATGTAGGGATGGAATTGGGAAGCAAATAACAAAGAAATGGAGAATTGCCCTAGAGGACAGAGATCTTTAGGAATGAATGGAGCTGACAATGAGAATTTGGGTTGCCCTGGGGTGTGTGACAGAGCTTTAATGTGACTGAGCCTTCATTTGCCAGGCTGAGAAACAGACCCTGGCATTAGCCTTTGCGATCTCTGCCTTTCAGCTTCTAGGCAGCTGTGGCACATGGCTTTCATTCTAGAATGAGCTGCTCAATTAAAAGTAAAATGTGCTCTCTGATATTGAACCTAATATCTCCAACTCATCCAAACTGGTATTATTTGTGCAGGCAAAGCGGAAGTGGAAAGAAACCCAAACGCACACGAAGCCAGGCGAAGGTCAGCACTGATTATATCAGGCAGGCAATTTAACACTAGCTCTGCACTTTGCAAAGCATCGACACTATTTGCCTCTTTCGAAAGTTCATATTTGAGAATAACCGAGTTTGCGCATGAGTGAGATGGAAATTTGTGTCTGGAAGAGGTCTGTGTGGTGTCATTTGGACCAAGTAGACCATAGTTTATAACAAGAACTCAAACATGTGAATGCATTTATTGCAACACCCATATGTATGTATGTATATAAAAATTTATCATGAATATAATTTAATTTTTTATTTTAAGCATATTCATTACATTTTGTGTGTGTGTGTGTGTGTGTGTGTGTGTGCGCGCGCGCGCGTTGGCGCGTTGGTTCTTTCCTTCCCCTGTCGAGTCCCAGGATTATTTTTAGGTCAGGTCACCAGGTATAATGGCAAACAGCTTTACCCACTAACCCATCTTGCTGGCCCAATCTGATTTTTTAAATGGTGAGAGTAGCTATTTTCTTCCAACATCCCAATGGGGTTTGTTTGTGCTCTTCTTAGGGTGCAAGTCAGTTGGATATTTAAAGGAATAATAGAATATAGAACAGACACGGGATTGCAGAGAGAACAGAGGCTGGTCCAGGAGATGCAGAGAATAAATGAGGTCAAGGTAAAATTTCTCTTGGGTGCCATTTCAGCAGTAAGGTCCTGAGGCCTGTGCACCTTGTTGTAGGATACATTGGTGGTGGGATTTCCATTCAGAAGTAAGCTTCCCCCTTAGAGGATGATCACAGTGCTAAGGGAGTCCCACCTCTGTCTTTCTCTGGTGTCAGGGACCAGTAAGCCACCCTGGGATCCCCCACTGTCACTGATGTTGATCCATCTGATACAGAGGACTGTGTTCCATCTTTTTCGTACACCTGAGCTGCAGGAGACAGGGAGGTCACCAATAGCTGGGGCCATATTGCTTCATCTTTGCTTTCAAATAAAGAGGCAACATTGGCCATGGTTGTCCTGTTTTCCTTCAGACAGACCAGATAAATGGTGTCTCTTGAGAAGGTAGAGATCAGTTAAGCACACTGCCTCTACTCATATTTGGGGGTGCTTTAATCATAGCTGTAGCCAACGTAGTATGGTATTTCTTGCATTGTGAGGTGCCAATAGAGTTACAGGAAGAGTGAAAAAGGAAAGGAATGTGAATGCACTGCCCGTCTTTCAAGGGGTTCAGATGAGGGTCAGCAAATGTCTGTGGGTTTGATATGAAGCCCACTCTTAAAACTCCACTTCATACTGTTGTTGAGAGATTTTAATCCACCAACATGGCTACTCTGGCTGAAATATTGATGTGCCTTTAGCATCTTTAATCCCTCTGAATACAGGTAGTGTTAGTATTTGCCTTTCACCCCAAACAATGAAGGTAAAGTTATTTTGTTGAAGGAAGCACCCATGTTTGAAAGTGATGTCTAATCGAGAGGCAGATAAAGTGATGAATCAGAGAAAGATTTGAGAGACTAACATATGCCCAACTCTCAGGAGAACAGAAAGAAAAGAGAGACTACTTAAGAGAGACCAGCACAGTGAGAGAAAAGGAGAGACAGCAATTTTTAGCAGGACAGTTATACAGAAATAGGAAGAGAGAGAGAGAGAGAGAGAGAGAGAGAGAGAGAGAGAGAGAGAGAGAGAGAGAGAGAGAGAGAGAGAGAGAGAGAAGCTAGACACAGGTGAAAACAGAACAAGCCAGAGAATGAGAGGGAGTCAGAGATTAGAACATATTGTCAAGGCTAGTATGAGGCTAAACAGCAATTCAAGAGAATCTGAGAGAAGCCAGATTGATGAGAGGGGCTTGAGCCAGAGCAGATGTGTCATACCAACAATCCAGAGATCAGAAAGAGCTAGGAAGGGGTGAGCATATTCAGCAGCAAGTCTCAGAGGCTGAAAACATTCTAGGCCTGATTAGATTGTATGGAGGCTAAAAGTTCCCAGGACTAGGCCTAGGTTAAAAGACAGAGACAGCAAACCTGGGAGATGACAATTACATTAGGAGAGTAAAAGTTACTTTCACAGATTTTAAAGGATGTAGCAATGGGATATGAGGCCAGAATTTTCACCTGGGTCAAAATTGATTCGCACATGCTTCGACTCCATCTTCAGAACCACACTAAATAGTATTTGAAAGTCTCTTTACAACTGAGTACCAGTGCAGGTGGGACCCTTTAGGGATGAGCCTGAACACCTGCGGAGGGACAGAGTGTGTTCTCTGATGGCATGTCACAGAGAAAAGTACAGACAGAAGTTTTCAGAAGACCTCGTGTATATTTGCACTTGTAAACCCCAAAGATGAACTATAAGTCACAGGGGTACCAGTCATGAAGAGACGGTTATTGTTAATTGTCAATTTGACAGACTCTAAAATCTCATGAGAGATGAATTTCTGAGCATGCTTCAGGAAATTATCATGATTATATTACATGTTAATTGAGGTGTGAAAGCCCTGCCCCTGTGGATACACTATTGCCTGGGTGGGATCCTTGATTGTACAAACAGAGTTGAGCAATGACCTGTGTTTATTGCTCTCTGCTTCCTGATTGCGGATACAATGTACTCCAGCTGTTCCAGGTTTTTGCTGCCTTGGCTTTCCCAGCATGATGGAGCGTTCCCTGGAAATGTGAGCCAGAATAAATCCTTTCTCCCTTAAATTGCTTTGCATGGTGCTTTTTATCACAACAGCAGCAAAAGAAACCAAGGCAGATGTTAAACCAAGAGAGATGTTGAGGTACACGTTGGCTGACCAAGGGAGTAAACGAGACCTGGAGTAAAATGGAAGACAGAGCTGCCCGATCCTTCTCCTTTTCCTTTAACACCATTATTCCCCCAGTGAGCTTTGTGTGCCTCATTTCCCAGTAAGGGCGGGTAGGAAACCACCTGAGAGAGGAACAGGAGTGATGAAAATCCCCTATATAAGGCCAGTGGAATGGGCCAAAGGGAGTCTTTGAGGCCCCTAAGCTCATTTTAAAGACTTGCCTGTCTTTATAAACTGCCTTAAGTGCCTATAGGTTAGTCTGATCAGAGGAAGCCCCAGTCTGCTTTAGAGACTTCCTAATGAGACTCAATTAAACCTTGGACTTGGTGGGAGTCGATGCTTCTCACTTTGTTCTGTCTGCTCACCATTTTCTTTTTGCTTTGAAACCACAGGTAGTCCCTAAACCGTAGTCTTCCCTAAATATCCAGTCTTTGTGTTTCCCCCCTGACATTTTACCCCCTTGTTTCCTTTCCTGTTCACTGATTGGCAGTATTAAAGCTGGGTACAGGAGAGAATCCTCCCCGGTAGGTTTTTAGTGGAGGAGATTCACAGAGCCAAGTTCTAGCACATAGATCCTCGAAAACAGAGATCCCAGCCTGTTTTTCCGCATGAGGTCCTAAACCCCAGAGTCCTTAGCCAGATGAAGAGTCACTCGGATCATTGCACTCAACTTGAGACCTTACATGGGTAACTCACCTGGCCTGCCTCCTAGAAATACACCAAGGCCTCAAAGCTGGCGAGTTTATGAGAAAATGGCTCCTTGGGTTGGTATAGGTTTTCCTTCACCTCTGCAGACTATGATCGATGTTGTTAACCTGCGCTTACATCTCTCTTATGGGTCACACGTGTTGCATCCTGGGTCATGTGGGACACACTTCTCTAATGGAGCAGAACTTGTTTCTGAGTGTCTCTGAAGAGGAGCAGGCTGAGATGCGTTTTGCCTTTTCACCCTGAGCATCAGGGATGGGGAAGACTCGAAAGGGCTGTGTTAGAGCCTTGAAGACAGAAGATAGCTTCTAACCTGACAGGCCACGAGGACGGCATGGCTTTTAATTTGACCCAACCATGTAGTCATTACTTGCCTGTGAGAACAAAGAATAGCTCTCCCCCTAAAGAAGGTCAAGAGATCAGAAGGTCACACCCAGCCCCAGACTCTTCCCCATCCCATATCTCACTAGACTAGAGATAGATGCTCAGTTCTTCCCACAAAGACTGGGGAGGGGGAGACCATCATGAAATGTTTTTCTCCTTTCCTCCTGAAGAAAATCATAACCCTTCCTTGTAGCTCTTGCTAGATCGAAAGGCAAAGAGGCATTCAGTTTTGTTGACCTATAAGAAAACCTGCATTCATGAGGACAAAGAGGGGGCCTGTTTATTACCTCAGCTCTCTTCAGAACATTTTGTGGACCAAAACATGAATGCAAAGCTGTATCAATTACACTCCTAGCCATGGGTTTTCCTGATGGGGCCTTAACTACGTTGGGCTATACTGCGGGAACGCTCTCCCCACTCTCTCCAAAGCTCCAGATATTTATGACCAGGGCAAGCTTCTGGCGACAGCATCTGACTCCGCCTGTGGCGGTCTGGCTCTTATTCTTGCTGACAATGGATGTGTGGAGGGGAGAAGTCTTTCACTGTTTACTACTTCAGGGCATTTTAAAAGGTAATGAATGTACAAACATCACAGGGAAAAAAGAGCCCTCTGTAAGGTGGTTCAGAGTCGGACAGAAAATTCAAACAATATTAGCCTCAAAAAGTCAACATCAGACACCCTTCTACTAAGGACCTACAAACAAACAGAGTTACTCTGTGCACACATTAACAACCGCAACGCCAGGCTGCTGGGCTGTCGCCTACTCAGAGCCACAGGTTCATAACATGAGTCTGCAGAGGACTCAGAAAGTTCCAGGAGCCTGGAGGAGCTTTGTCCCCGGAGGGCCTTCACTATCGTGGTTCTCATCCCTGATGTCTAGGAAGGCCACGGAAAAGTGAGGTTCAGGTCTGACTGCAATGCATTTGGCTCTCATACCTGCTTGTCCTAGTGTGTGAGTAACAGGAGGGGTTGTTCGGCTTTCTAGCTCCTCACAGTCTGTGGAGACAAACTGCTGCCTGCCGGGTACACATCTCTCTGCCCTTACACCCCACATCGGACAACATTCAATGGCAGGCGTTCACAAATGTAATCTTTCTGTGCATACAGACACCTAGGACAAGTTATTTCTGTCCCTTCACTCACTGAATGATGAACTAAGCAAATTATAATAAGAAGAAAACATTTTCTTGTTACCTTCAATACTTCTGGAGCAATTTGCTTTCCAACTCTTTAAAGATTGTCCTACATCTAGTTGGCCAAGTCTGGCTTGGTTACTTATGGTTAGAAGCATGAGTTTGTGTGATTTCAGAGGAGACAGGTTTCTGGCCTGATACTGGATGGGACCTCCATACTGCGTGTGGTAACTGGATTTCCTAATGCCTTCTGAATCAGACTTGCCTGGCCAGGGCTGTCACCAGGAAAACTGGCTAAAACAATGTTCTGAGCACTGTGCTTCTCCAGTTCTGTGTCACATACTTCTCCCCACTTTATTGAGTCCAAACCAGTGTTACTTTGTCTGTAGTTGGTGCATTTTTGATCAAGAAAGTTACTTTTTGCCACACCTTATCAAAAGGACACAGACTCACACACAAAGAAGTAGAAAGCAAGGTTTTTCTTAACCTACCTTTTGCATATTAAACTGTCAACAGATGTCTTCAGCCTGTTCTGTTTTTTTTTATTAATCATTCCATTTGTTTACATCTCAAATAACCTCCCATTTTCCAGTTACCACTCCATAACCTGCCCCTAACTTCTCATGCCCCTCCGCTCCAGCATCCCCCTAAACTGGGTCATCAAACCCCCACAGGACAAGCGCCTCCCCTCCTATTGATGTCAGACACAGCCTGTTGTTTTTTGAAGCAATTGTGCAAAAAGTACCATATTGTACTACTCACTGTTTTATAATACCTGGTCTGAACTCCCACCGATTTATTTATTTATTTATTTATTTATTTATTTATTTATTTATTGTGGGGAAGGGCTAGCTGTACAAATTATTCACAGAGAACTTTCAGGCCACAATGAAGAGAAAACTACTTTTCTTGTTCTCAGCGAACCATGAGAGCAGTAAGCACAAACTCAAAATGTGGGAGACTCACTCTTGGCATTTAGACACCACACTAGGGGAAGACACGGAAAGCCACCGGATCGCCTTTAACAGATTCAAATGCAGAAGATGGCTTGCAAAATGCGGAGGACTGACTTGTTTTTTGCTAGGTCAGCATGGGTGGGTGGGTGGGTGCGGGGAGGTGGGGGAACAGGATTCTTGCAAAGGCATACAAACAACAAACAAACCAAACAACAAACAAAACACCTCAGCCATAATTGTGGTTGGCTTAATGCATCTCCTGAGCCAGTCAATAGCGGGTGGCCCCTCCGGCTGCCCCCTCCCGGTGCTGATAAAACTAGCCTCTTCTCAGGATCAAGGTATTAAGGTTTCGGTTATTTGTATTGATTTTATGTGCTGCCAGCCATGCTGATCTGTGGTTCACAGATTCCTCTTTTAAAATGTCACCACCATTTCATTTTCTCTGCCATCAATATTGTAGTCCAGGGGGCTGCTTGTTAACCTCCAGGGCTTGTCAGATGTACTGGGGGGGGGGTATGGCAGGTTCCCCAAAATTTCACAGGTGTCATCAAAACAGGCTGAGTGGCTATGAGATTTTTTTCCAAGAAGAAAGAAAGGGAAGGAAGCAAGGAGGGAAGGACAACAAAATAAAAGGAGGCTTTCAAATATTTTTCTCTGATACTTCAAACCATGTTTTGCTATTGTCTATCCACTGGAAACAGACAAGCCTTTTAGTGGTTAACAAGGGAGCTTAGACACATGGGAGGCTCAATTGATAGCTTCTGACATCACCCTCACACCGGGGCACACCCATATACAGGTGTGTGTGTGTGTATGCAGGAATTTCTATGCCTGAACACAGCTCATACCAGCTGCATCCACATCCTCACTTCTACTTGAAATAATTCTTAAAGATACTTTGAATTGGGAGATTAAACTGAAATCAATAAAGGTTTATTGCCCCCCTAGAAGTGCTAGAGTCTTCGGTCAAATATGGAAAGTTGGCCATTTAATAATTTTAAATAGATCTTTCCCTTTTCAGTCCAGAATAAAGCCACTTTCATTGGAAGCCAGACAGAAACCTACACACAGGCTGTATTTATCAGTCTACGGCGATCCTTTAACAAACATGCAGCGGGTAAAAATAAAACACATGTTTTCCCTTATTTCTCTGTAAGCGCTTACTTAAGGTTTTATTATATTTGGCCATGGGACATTCAGTAAACTTACTGATGATATCAAAGAATGATTTTACAAACAGTAAAAGTTACACTATTGACACCTCCAAATTCTGGCGTATTTACATTGTGTTAGGGGCGCACTTGCTCAGGGAGATTAACAAACATTACTAGGAAGGCTGTGGCCAAATCCACCCTGGTTGTTTATAAAACCTTTACAATTCATCAGCTTCCACTAACACACTGGCACTGTTCAATTACCATCAGTTTTAGAGAGCTTTAGCAAAACATCTAGTGCCCATGTAAATAGACAAATCTGAAAACTAGCTGGTCTGTTGGCTTACATACTGTAGGTAATGTTTTCTTTTGCTCAAATTTGTTCTGGAAACTAATCATGCTCTGATAAAGCCATCTGCAAATATGAGAAAGATTGACACCCACATGTCAAAGTTTACACAGCCTGACCAAGTGTACATATAGTACAGATGATGTAAGGCTGTCTCTCTGAGCTTCTCCAGGGCCATGATGGAATGGAGCTCCCTGGAGGAGTATGGCCATGTGAGAGTGAACCTGTCAGTCTCCTTGTCAAGCTAATGTACTTCTCAAGGGTTGGCTGGGTGCTCTCATCCATCCCCTTCATGGAACTTCCGCGTCCTCTGTATTGTCAGCCCAGGATCTCCAGGTGATGACCACTAAACTAATTCCAAACAATGACGTTACTCCCCCTGCTTCCACACACACACAATGTCATCTTACTATGCACATGACAGGAAGGCTGGCATTAAGTGTCAGTGATGAAGATGATGTGAAATGACACTTGTGTAGTCACTCAAAAGTTGGCCACTTTTTACTGCACACTATTTACTCTGTAGGAAGGACTATTCTATACATTGATTTGTACACTCATTTCAAAGAAAACCTGAATCCAAGGCAGATGGAGTAGCTAACAGGACTGAACACAAAGAGGAAGTTCATGGAAATTTATCCGTGTTTCATTTTGATGAAGAATTCATCTGAGAGTTGGTGTATCCAGTGCAAACCTCTGCTGGCGGATGACACTGGCTCTATTATGTGCTCTGGTTTTCCCTAGTTTGTAGCACAGCAAAAAATGAAATAAACAATTTTCAGAAGGAATTATTTGTAGCACGCTTATCTTGGATCTCAATGCTCCTAATATACTTGAAATCTTATTCTTGAACTTTCCTAGGAATCCACGTTGAACTGCCCTGCTGACCATTCCTAGAATGCAGCTTAGTAAGTCAGTCTGAATAGTTAAGAATATTCATTATAAATACAAAGAATTTGAATTATTTGAAGGATAACACTGTTTGATTTTCTGTAGCATTCATACATTTGTGGTTCCTTTACAGCTTTAAAATATTTATCTGCTAAATCTTTCAGTTGCCATCACAAAAATCAGATAATGTCTTAATACATCATTAAGTCTAAAATATTCTTTTCTAAATTTCCAATTTTCAGATTTTTTGAGGTGTGTGTGTGTGTGTGTGTGTGTGTTTGTGTGTGTGTGTCTGCAGGTATGTCAATGTGTGAGTAGAGGCCAGAGGTCAATATTACTGTCTATTTTTGTTTTTATGTTTTGACAGAGTCTCTACTAGAGTTTAGAGATATGGTTAGACTATCTGGCTAGTGAGCTCTGTTGATCTGCCTGTCTCCATACCATCAACACAGGGCTGACAGTTAGGTGGGAATTGTCATGTCAGGATGCTAGATGGATGCCGGGGATCTGAACACAGGTCCCCATGCTTGTGCAGCTGGCACTTTGCACACTGAGCCATCTCTCCAGCCCCAGGATTCTTCCCCCTGATAGATTATTAAATCTGTACCCAGTAACAGATCATCATTTCCTTGTCATTGAGTTAAATACCTTCTGGAAGGTAGTTCTAAGATTTTTGTGTTTTATGAACATGACAAATATTTAGTTCTTATTGTTGTTTCCATAAAACTTTGATGATGACATAGCTGTTTGTTTTGGCCAACTTATGTATGTTCTGAAGACAGGAGCACAGCAGAAATCTCAGCTGAGACACAGCCAATTATTTGCCTTCTTTAATCTTCATTTCTACACAGTCCAACATTACAAGCCCATGTCCTACCTTTAGCAATTCTTGGGTCTTATTTAATTGCACACTTTTGTGATTGTAACTTCCACCTAATTAGCTGTCCTGTTATACCAGATACTTTCTTTAGTTCCCAGAAAATAAATTTAGCCAGTGCACAGAAGACTGAGGTGAGAGAATTGCTATAGATTTGAGGGAAACCTTGTCTATATAAGAAATACCAGGCCAGCTGTGTGTGTGTGTGTGTGTGTGTGTGTGTGTGTGTGTGTGTGTGTGTGTGTATGTGTGTATGGGTGCACATGTACACACATGTGTGTTAATGAGTATACAGAAGCCATATACATACATATACCACACACACATATATACATACACACACATAAAGTGTGTTTTATACTCATATCTGCAAAATATACAGTGTGTATATACTTGTGTGTGTGGTATATGGAGACCTCTCCAAAACTGAATATGACCAACTGCCAAGACACTTTAAAGACATATACTTCAATCCTTGAGTATTGCTCAATCCTTTGAGAAGCCTTTTGTCCCATAATGCTGCTTTTAGAACCTATAACCTCTTTTGTGCTTCCCTACCTATACTGATATGAAAAGTGTAACGATTTTTACAATGATCCTTATCAAACAGAAGCCTCTTCTATGTTAGCTCATAAAACTTAATTTCCAATTTCCTCCTTGCAAACAATAGATGATCTTTGTCCCCATGTGGGTAATTGGATCATGGCAGTAGGTGATAGCTTCTCAGTTACCAGGTAATTCTGCCTTAGAACTTCGCTTAAGAACAGGGTAGTAATTCTTGTTTCTGGGATGGGAGGAGAGGGGCCTCTGCTTCCATTGGTTGATGCCTGCCCGGATGGTGACTTGTGCTGTTATCTCTTTTATCATCAGCTCTTTTCTGCCTCTTCATTTAGTTGAGTTACCCATTCCCGCCTTAACAGCCTTTGATGGTTTCCAAAGCTCTTAACACAAAGACTCAGCTCATTTGAGGCTGGTGTGGTTTGACTAGTGCCAAGCTGTCAGTCACAGCTCTTTTCTCCATCTCTTTGTTTCCCCCTGCTTTCCACCATTGGCCTGCGGTTGTTCAATTCACCTGTATATCCCTGAGACCAGGACAGTTCTGGCACAGTGCAGATGCTAAATCAACTTCTCAGATGTGGAGGACAAACAAATGAATGCATTTCATCCTTTTTGGCAATCCTAAAATAAGGAAATAGAGGATCAAAGGGAGTTAGTCACATGTCCAAGTCTCGGCTAATAGCAACCAGAGGTTAATGTCTCAGCAATTCGCCAAGGTCTCACGTGGGATCCTACATAAAGCCCCTCTGCAGATGAAGAAGCTCAGGCTGGTGGATCATGCTGCCCAAATGCAACGCAGAAATGCTGGAGGAGTGTGCCCTCTCTCTGCAA
Source organism: Mus musculus (assembly GCF_000001635.26). Taxonomy (NCBI): domain Eukaryota; kingdom Metazoa; phylum Chordata; class Mammalia; order Rodentia; family Muridae; genus Mus; species Mus musculus. The sequence continues at coordinate 147,928,830 of NC_000068.7, read as the reverse complement.
TTTTCTTTCCCCTCCAATGTGTTTGCAGCCCGTGGTGTTCCTGGAGAGATTTTATTTATCTGTGGATTTTCTTTGAAGAAAGGCAGCCGGAGGATATTTTTTAGAAGCCAAGGTGAGAATTAGTGAGATGCTTTGCCATGGCACCTTTTACAACATCGAAAAATGATCATTAGACTCCCTCTCAAGGATAAAGGATTTGCATCTGGCTTGCGTTGTGCAAACAGGGCTTTTGTTGATTTATCAACAGGACTTCGCTTGGGGTTTTGGATTGGATTCCAGAGGTTGGCACCTACACTCTAAAAATCTAAACAGAAGGAGAAAATAAATCACCAACTGGCACTTTAAAGGCAAAGATTTATACCAAACTTAATGAACTTCCTGTCTTGCTGAGCGTGAGGAAAATGTCATGTTTACCCCAATGCTCTCTGCTCCTGGCAGACGATGTGCTGGGTTGGAAGGGATGCAGAAGTGGGTCAGACTCACCCAGCTGGAACTCAGGAAACTCATTAGAGTGCCAGCTCTCCACAAGCACTGTGGCCTTCCTAGTCTACCCCTCCCCCTGGCTGCTTAACTTGCCCAAGGCTAATCAAAGGAGAAGTGAACACTAAGTTGCAGTTTGTTGTCCCCTAGAAGCAAACGAGGGATTGGCGATTTAAGGTGCAAGTTACTCACTTGCTGCTTGCTCTAAGTAAGAGTGTACTACAATTCTTGGAAACTCTAGGGCTGGCAAAAGTGGGACATAGAAGCAGTTAGAGGAGGGCATGTCATCAAACTATTACAGCTTAGTCATTCTGGGACCTCAAGAAACAAGTACAGAGTTACAAGGGTGAAGGGGATGGAGTGCCGACCACAAAAATCCTACTGACGTGTCAAGGGCTGCTCCGAAGGTTGTAAATTCTCTAGGATTCACAGCCAACAGAGTTTTGGGGGTGGAGAAGATACCATACCACCAAGGAAAACTTCAACAAAAAAAATAAAGAGGGGGGCGGATACAAATGTGAGTAGTCAGAGAAACAGGAAGGATTTGAGAGGGTGGGTCAGACACTTGTCTTGTTGACACCCTGGAATTTCTATTTCTACCATGCACGCTGCCTGGGCAGAAGAAATATCCTGGCACCATACCCAGCCAAAAAGACTTTCCTTCTTTATAATGGTTGTAACATGAAACTTTCTCTGAATTTAATGCTTGTCTGCACATCGTTTGACTTCCACCATTAACCTTGCAAGGTCTAGCATCCTAATAATCACTCCATCTGCATTTTCCTACTATCTACCTATCAAACGAGGTAATCCAGATTCAAATTGATAGGAACAATCTTTCTACCATTATATTTCAGGGTCTACAATAGACCTGATTTCAGATAGGGAGTAGATCCTCTTGCTAGGCTAAATGAGCCCAACTACTGCAGATGAAACAAGAAAGGAATATGGTTAAGTAGTTCACTTATTTTTAAAATGACTAGGAGATCTGCAAGTGCTGAGACACCAAGAGGTGTTTACCTAATAGTTACTATTAAGGACATCATTGAGAGCCCAGTGTATGCCTGCTTTCCTTAGGAAACCCAACTTCTCAGTCTTAGTGTGGACTAAATCTTATGGGTCTAGGCCCATTCACCCCTTTCCTTTGCTCTTAAATGACAGGCAATAGTTGTGTTCTGATGCAAGAGGCTTTCTTTGGTAGCAGTGTCAGGGCAGGTGAGCTGCTGAGTTTCCACGCCCATCTCCACTGTTGCCCAAACCACAAGGTGCTATGGTTAGACGGCCACTGGGTTTTTGCTTGGTATTTCCTTATCTTGGGATTGAAACACCCCAGAGCTGAAGAACAGTAGTCAATATTTAAACACATTATGAAATCATGTCAGTTCTTCTTGATTGAGAGTCTCTTTGCATTTGTCAAATTAATAGTTTCTAAAGTCAGAACCCTACGTTGTGTAAGCATGACTTTTTGAAATATTTCTAAGCAACCCTTAAGTAACAGAGACAAAGGGAAGTTCACTTGTTTTGTTTATTCACTTATTAGAGTGGAATAATTCTCCAACAGAGAATTTGGATAAGAGTAAAAAAGAACCACATGTATCAAAAATATCCTTTCAATCATGGTCAGTTGATATGGAAAACTAAAGATAGAACCTGGAACTGAATATAAACTTTTATGCAATTCATTCATGGTGGCACAAGGTGTGTTTGCATACCTGGTCATATTTGTAGGTTGGTGTTTTTAATGTTATTAACAAATGACTGTGCTTGGTCTTAGGTGACAGAAGTTTACCTGTGTTTCAAGACACCACTGAAGGGGGACAGTCTGTAAAAGAGGTCCCCCTTTACCTTTCAGTCTAGCACCTAGCACACCCTGCACTGATAACCTACATAGTGTCAGGTACTACTTTGGTAATTACCCCCTTTTTCCTGTTCACCTTTTTGTAGTGCTGGGAGTTGAACCCAGGGCTCTAATAATCATTAGGCAAATGGCTCATTATTTCACTCCACACCCTACCCTGGTCCTTGCTTTTATGGTCATTGTTTATAAACAAAAAAACCCAAAGCAATTCTCCTATCTTAGTCATTCTCCCACCTTTCTCCTCATTCTCAATAAATTTCCTTGCAGTGTTTTTTTCAAGTAGTAAGCGTGAATACTGTAGCAAGTTATGAAATTTATTGCTGGGAGCTAATCCAGGGGCCTCAGTGATCTTATCATAGAGCCCTCACTGTCATTTTCATCTGTTCCTTAAAATTCTCTTCTGCAGGTCTAGCCTGTGACCACATACAAGGCCACAGAATGGTTTGGGCCCAAACCCTGGGGACAGGACAAGACAGGACAGCTTGGTTAAGAGAAAGGCATTTGTTCTCACACCTCTTTAATCTTTGAATCATCCTGAGCTGATGCCCTTATACACCTTCAACCAGATGCTACCCTGGAGACTTACCCAACTTCTACCTACCTCATTGTCTGTGCAGCTAGTCAACAATCTTTAGTGAGTGGCTCTGTGGTGTCCACTCCAGGGAGCTCTGCATCCTCCTCTTCATTCCCACTGCCGTTCTTTTAGCCATTGTTGTGACAGTCATCAAGATGCTCACTCAAAAGAGCCATCTTGTATTTAGCCTCCTCTACAACTTCACCCCCCCTTCCACTGGCAAGACCACAGGACACTTGCATAGCATATCCCAAGCCCATACATTTGTCTTTAGTCCCTAATTGGCCTTTCTGCTTCCATTCTTCACCTACCCATGATCCCTTCTCCACATACTCTCAGAATACATTTTTAAAATTGTCTCTCCTCTGTCTCAAAGTACTCTGGAATTCTTATCATGTCTTCCTGTTAAATCTACACTTCTAGAAATATCTCCTAATTCTTTCCCGATCTTGCTCTGGCCATCCTGGATTTAGGACCCTGTATTGTGTGACGTCTGACATGATGTAACATGAAGTACCCCTGTACCAGTCATGGTGTACTGGAAACACTGGTTCTTATGCCCTCAAAATAATGATTCTTCTGGTCTTTGGCCAGCTGTTCACACTAGAGCACTCTACCCTCTCCATCTCCACCCCAATGCCATTCCTACCTCCAGATATTCAGATACTGCATAGGTCTGGTGTCTTAAATATTATGATCACATATGGAAGGGAAGAGAAGTTAAGGAAATCTCATCACGTATGTAGACATAAAAGCCTTAATTCGAACATATAGTGGCATGACTAGAAAAGCAAGGAAACTTGGAAATGGCCTGGATATTAAATAATATCAATATTTCTTTTTAGAAGAGTATTTTTAAGTGTTTGGAAACACCTAGGTTAAAATGCCTAGGATTATCTATAAGACAGCATATTTAATGTTTTTTTTTTTTTTCCATTTTTTATTAGGTATTTAACTCATTTACATTTCCAATGCTATACCAAAAGTCCCCCATATCCACCCACCCCCACTCCCCTGCCCACCCACTCCCCCTTTTTGGCCCTGGTATTCCCCTGTACTGGGGCATATAAAGTTTGCAAGTCCAATGGGCCTCTCTTTCCAGTGATGGCCGACTAGGCCATCTTTTGATATATATGCAGCTAGAGTCAAGAGCTCCGGGGTACTGGTTAGCTCATAATGTTGTTCCTCCTATAGGGTTGCAGATCCCTTTAGCTCCTTGGCTACTTTCTCTAGCTCCTCCATTGGGAGCCCTATGATCCATCCATTAGCTGACTGTGAGCATCCACTTCTGTGTTTGCTGGGCCCCGGCATAGCCTCACAAGAGACAGCTACATCTGCGTCCTTTCAATAAAATCTTGCTAGTGTATGCAATGGTGTCAGCGTTTGGATGCTGATTATGGGGTGGATCCCTGGATATGGCAGTCTCTACATGGTCCATCCTTTCATCTCAGCTCCAAACTCCGTCTCTGTAACTCCTTCCATGGGTGTTTTGTTCCCAAATCTAAGGAGGGGCATAGTGTCCACACTTCAGTCTTCATTCTCCTTGAGTTTCATGTGTTTAGCAAATTATATCTTATATCTTGGGTATCCTAGGTTTGGGGCTAATATCCACTTATCAGTGAATACATATTGTGTGAGTTTCTTTGTGAATGTGTTACCTCACTCAGGATGATGCCCTCCAGGTCCATCCATTTGGCTAGGAATTTCATAAATTCATTCTTTTTAATAGCTGAGTAGTACTCCATTGTGTAGATGTACCACATTTTCTGTATCCATTCCTCTGTTGAGGGGCATCTAGGTTCTTTCCAGCTTCTAGCTATTATAAATAAGGCTGCTATGAACATAGTGGAGCATGTGTCCTTCTTACCTGTTGGGGCATCTTCTGGATATATGCCCAGGAGAGGTATTGCTGGATCCTCCGGTAGTACTATGTCCAGTTTTCTGAGGAACCGCCAGACTGATTTCCAGAGTGCTTGTACAAGCCTGCACTCCCACCAACAATGGAGGAGTGTTCCTCTTTCTCCACATCCTCGCCAGCATCTGCTGTCACCTGAATTTTTGATCTTAGCCATTCTGACTGGTGTGAGGTGGAATCTCAGGGTTGTTTTGATTTGCATTTCCCTGATGATTAAGGATGTTGAACATTTTTTCAAGTGCTTCTCTGCCATTCGGTATTCCTCAGGTGAGAATTCTTTGTTCAGTTCTGAGCCCCATTTTTTAATGGGGTTATTTGATTTTCTGAAGTCCACCTTCTTGAGTTCTTTATATATGTTGGATATTAGTCCCCTATCTGATTTAGGATAGGTAAAGATCCTTTCCCAATCTGTTGGTGGTCTTTTTGTCTTATTGACGGTGTCTTTTGCCTTGCAGAAACTTTGGAGTTTCATTAGGTCCCATTTGTCGATTCTCGATCTTACAGCACAAGCCATTGCTGTTCTGTTCAGGAATTTTTCCCCTGTGCCCATATCTTCAAGGCTTTTCCCCACTTTCTTCTCTATAAGTTTCAGTGTCTCTGGTTTTATGTGAAGTTCCTTGATCCACTTAGATTTGACCTTAGTACAAGGAGATAAGTATGGATCGATTCGCATTCTTCTACACGATAACAACCAGTTGTGCCAGCACCAATTGTTGAAAATGCTGTCTTTCTTCCACTGGATGGTTTTAGCTCCCTTGTCGAAGATCAAGTGACCATAGGTGTGTGGGTTCATTTCTGGATCTTCAATTCTATTCCATTGGTCTACTTGTCTGTCTCTATACCAGTACCATGCAGTTTTTATCACAATTGCTCTGTAGTAAAGCTTTAGGTCTGGCATGGTGATTCCGCCAGAAGTTCTTTTATCCTTGAGAAGACTTTTTGCTATCCTAGGTTTTTTGTTATTCCAGACAAATTTGCAAATTGCTCCTTCCAATTCGTTGAAGAATTGAGTTGGAATTTTGATGGGGATTGCATTGAATCTGTAGATTGCTTTTGGCAAGATAGCCATTTTTACAATGTTGATCCTGCCAATCCATGAGCATGGGAGATCTTTCCATCTTCTGAGATCTTCTTTAATTTCTTTCTTCAGAGATTTGAAGTTTTTATCATACAGATCTTTCACCTCCTTAGTTAGAGTCACGCCAAGATATTTTATATTATTTGTGACTATTGAGAAGGGTGTTGTTTCCCTAATTTCTTTCTCAGCCTGTTTATTCTTTGTATAGAGAAAGGCCATTGACTTGTTTGAGTTTATTTTATATCCAGCTACTTCACCGAAGCTGTTTATCAGGTTTAGGAGTTCTCTGGTAGAACTTTTAGGGTCACTTATATATACTATCATATCATCTGCAAAAAGTGATATTTTGACTTCCTCTTTTCCAATTTGTATCCCCTTGATCTCCTTTTGTTGTCGAATTGCTCTGGCTAATACTTCAAGTACTATGTTGAAAAGGTAGGGAGAAAGTGGGCAGCCTTGTCTAGTCCCTGATTTTAGTGGGATTGCTTCCAGCTTCTCTCCATTTACTTTGATGTTGGCTACTGGTTTGCTGTAGATTGCTTTTATCATGTTTAGGTATGGGCCTTGAATTCCTGATCTTTCCAAAACTTTTATCATGAATGGGTGTTGGATCTTGTCAAATGCTTTTTCTGCATCTAACGAGATGATCATGTGGTTTTTGTCTTTGAGTTTGTTTATATAATGGATTACATTGATGGATTTTCGTATATTAAACCATCCCTGCATCCCTGGAATAAAACCTACTTGGTCAGGATGGATGATTGCTTTAATGTGTTCTTGGATTCGGTTAGCGAGAATTTTATTGAGGATTTTTGCATCGATATTCATAAGAGAAATTGGTCTGAAGTTCTCTATCTTTGTTGGATCTTTCTGTGGTTTAGGTATCAGAGTAATAGTGGCTTCATAAAATGAGTTGGGTAGAGTACCTTCTACTTCTATTTTGTGAAATAGTTTGTGCAGAATTGGAATTAGATCTTCTTTGAAGGTCTGATAGAACTCTGCACTAAACCCATCTGGTCCTGGGCTTTTTTTGGCTGGGAGACTATTAATAACTACTTCTATTTCTTTAGGTGATATGGGACTGTTTAGATGGTCAACTTGATCCTGATTCAACTTTGGTACCTGGTATCTGTCCAGAAATTTGTCCATTTTGTCCTGGTTTTCCAGTTTTGTTGAGTATAACCTTTTGTAGAAGGATCTGATGGTGTTTTGGATTTCTTCAGGATCTGTTGTTATGTCTCCCTTTTCAGTTCTGATTTTGTTAATTAGGATTTTGTCCCTGTGCCCTCTAGTGAGTCGAGCTAAGGGTTTATCTATCTTGTTGATTTTCTCAAAGAACCAACTCCTCGTTTGGTTAATTCTTTGAATAGTTCTTCTTGTTTCCACTTGGTTGATTTCACCCCTGAGTTTGATTATTTCCTGCCGTCTACTCCTCTTGGGTGAATTTGCTTCCTTTTTTTCTAGAGCTTTTAGATGTGTTGTCAAGCTGCTAGTATGTGCTCTCTCCCGTTTTTTCTTGAAGGCACTCATAGCTATGAGTTTCCCTCTTAGAAATGCTTTCATTGTGTCCCAAAGGTTTGGGTACGTTGTGGCTTCATTTTCATTAAACTCTAAAAAGTCTTTAATTTCTTTCTTTATTCCTTCCTTGACCAAGGTATCATTGAGAAGAGTGTTGTTCAGTTTCCATGTGAATGTTGGCTTTCTGTTATTTATTTTGTTATTGAAGATCAGCCTTAGTGCATGGTGATCTGATAGGATACATGGGACAATTTCAATATTTTTGAATCTGTTGAGGCCTGATTTGTGACCTATTATGTGGTCAATTTTGGAGAAGGTACCATGAGGTGCTGAGAAGAAGGTATATCCTTTTGTTTTAGGATAAAATGTTCTGTAGATATCTGTCAGATCCATTTGTTTCATCACTTCTGTTAGTTTCAGTGTGTCCCTGTTTAGTTTCTGTTTCCATGATCTGTCCATTGGTAAAAGTGGTGTGTTGAAGTCTCCCACTATTATTGTGTGAGGCGCAATGTGTGCTTTGAGCTTTACTAAAGTTTCTTTAGTGAATGTGGCTGCTCTTGTATTTGGAGCATAGATATTCAGAATTGAGAGTTCCTCTTGGAGGATTTTACCTTTGATGAGAATGAAGTGTCCCTCCTTGTCTTTTTTGATGACTTTGGGTTGGAAGTCAATCTTATCAGATATTAGGATGGCTACTCCTGCTTGTTTCTTCATACCATTTGCTTGGAAAATTGTTTTCCAGCCTTTCATTCTGAGGTAGTGTCTATCTTTTTCTCTGAGATGAGTTTCCTGTAAGCAGCAAAATGTTGGGTCTTGTTTGTGTAGCCAGTTTGTTAGTCTATGTCTTTTTATTGGCGAGTTGAGACCATTGATGTTAAGAGATATTAAGGAAAAGTAATTGTTGCTTCCTGTTATTTTAGTTGTTAAAGGTGGCATTCTGTTCTTGTGGCTGTCTTCTTTTAGGTTTGTTGAGGGATTACCTTCTTGTTTTTTCTAGGGCGTTGTTCCCGTTCTTGTATTGGTTTTTTTCTGTTATTATCCTTTGAAGGGCTGGATTCGTGGAGAGATAATGCGTGAATTTGGTTTTGTCGTGGAATACTTTGGTTTCTCCCTCTATGATAATTGAGAGTTTGGCTGGGTATAGTAGCCTGGGCTGCAGTTTGTGTTCTCTTAGTGTCTGTATAACATCTGTCCAGGCTCTTCTGGCTTTCATAGTCTCTGGTGAAAAATCTGGTGTAATTCTGATAGGCTTGCCTTTATATGTTACTTGACCTTTTTCCCTTACTGCTTTTAGTATTCTATCTTTATTTAGTGCATTTGATGTTCTGATTATTATGTGTCGGGAGGAATTTCTTTTCTGGTCCAGTCTATTTGGAGTTCTGTAGGCTTCTTGTATGTTCATATGCATCTCATTCTTTAGATTTGGGAAGTTTTCTTCAATAATTTTGTTGAAGATGTTTGCTGGACCTTTGAGTTGAAAATCTTCATTCTCATCCACTCCTATTATCTGTACGTTTGGTCTTCTTATTGTGTCCTGGATTTCCTGGATATTTTGAGTTAGGATCTTTTTGCATTTTCCATTTTCTTTGATTGTTGTGCCAATGTTCTCTATGGAATCTTCTGCACCTGAGATTCTCTCTTCCATCTCTTGTATTCTGTTGCTGATGCTCAAATCTATGGTTCCAGATTTCTTTCCTAGGGTTTCTATCTCTAGTGTTGCCTCGCTTTGAGTTTTCTTTATTGTGTCTACTTCCCTTTTTAGGTCTAGTATGGTTTTGTTCATTTCCATCACCTGTTTGTATGTTTTTTCCTCTTTTTCTGTAAGGACTTCTACCTGTTTGATTGTGTTTTCCTGTTTTTCTTTAAGGACTTGTAACTCTTTAGCAGTGTTCTCCTGTATTTCTTTAAGTGATTTATTAAAGTCCTTCTTGATGTCCTCTACCATCATCATGAGATATGCTTTTAAATCTAGGTCTAGGTTCTCAGGTGTGTTGGGGTTCCCTGGACTGGGCGAAGTGGGTGTGCTGGGTTCTGGTGATGGTGAGTGGTCTTGGTTCCTGTTAGTAAGATTCCTCCGTTTACCTTTCGCCATCTGGTAATCTCTGGAGTTAGTAGTTATAGTTGACTCTGTTTAGAGATTGTTCTTCTGGTGATTCTGTTACCGTCTATCAGCAGACCTGGGAGACAGATTCTCTCCTCTGAGTTTCAGTGCTCAGAGCACTCTCTGCTGGCAAGCTCTCTTACAGGGAAGGTGCGCAGATATCTTGTATTTGGACCTCCTCCTGGCCGAAGAAGAAGGCCCAAAACAGGACCTTTCTCAGACAGTGTGTTGCTTTGGCAGTTCCCAGGTGGTACAGACTCTCACCTAAGCAGACTAAATTCCTAAGTTCCTTGGAGTCCCGGGACCAAGATGGCGACCGCTGCTGCTGTGGCTTAGGCCGCCTCCCCAGCCGGGCGGGCACCTGTCCTCCGGTCCGGACGGTGGCTGGCTGTCCCCGGCCCACACAGGGTGCTGCCTCAGCGCCTCTGTGCTTCTGCCTGTTCCAGAAGCTGTCAGGTTCTCTGGCGCACCCTCTCACCTGTTCAGACTAATTTCCTAAGTTCGGCGGGTCCCGGACCCAGCATATTTAATGTTAAATTTCAAGGAAAATAAGTAAAAGTCCCTAACATATTTTTAGCATTATAAATGTATTTGTTCTTCATGATTGCTTATGTTATTTAAATCTATAAAGTGTCATGACCAATATGTTCTTTTCACTGTTTTTGTCTGTTCTTTAAAAGTGTGTGTGTGTGTGTGTGTGTGTGTGTGTGTGTGTGTATGATCGAGTATGTGAATGTGCTTTGTCTGACTTCATCTCTTGCCACCTTTGATTAGAATTCATTTTGCACATTTTTTCCTACTTCTTACAATGCTCACCTTCATTTTGTTTTGTGGTTGTGGATCGGAATCAGGGCATTGTCCTTTTTTCTTTTCCTTTATTAAATCCAAATCTAAGCATTCACTAATTTTAGTGAGTGAATCTCAGGACTTTCTCTTAGCTGTGATAACTGGAGTGGATATTGCTCGTTCTGGTTTCACCAAATGCTCCATTGTTTAAATGCTATTGTAATGTATGCAAACTCTACATTTCATTCCTGTTAGTGATCAGTGTTATAATTGCTTATACTGCTTTTAAGTGAACTACAAATTTCATCTTACTGCTGATTAGAATATGCTTCTCCTCCCAAATATGACCTCAGCAGAGAGCTGCTTCCTCTAATTCTCCTACTACATTGAGATCACCTGAACTTGCTGATCTACAGTTACCACCTACCACATATGGCTGTTCTCAGCACTTCTAAATACAATTATCCAAACAGGGATGTCCTTAGCATCAAATGCATGCTGTCGTCCAGAGACTTGGAAAAAAAGGATGTGAAGTGTTTTGTCACTAGACCTTAGGATCAGCTGCCGAGTGAAAGGAGAATATTCTGGGTACAATGGTTAAATGTAATTTTCAAAACTATTTCACTTTTTCTGTACTGCTCTTAGACATGCTTACAAGAAAAATTAAATCAGATCTTGAAAATATTGTTTCCATTGTATTTTCATGAGTCATAACTGCCCTTTATTCTGGTTGGTTGTTAGTTGTTTTCAAAACAAACTGATTTCTCTCTTTAGCACTTCTAGAATCCTAGTGTGCTCCACAGCACTCTCTGAGCCTTTGCTTGGCTGCTTTGCTCTTGGTTTGCAGTGGCAGGCAGGCACAGACTTCTAGATGTTGGCTTCAGATTCCCGCTGCCTCTATGGCCATCTGTTTTTTTACAGATTTTAGGAATCACCTTTCACTCTAAGTCCTCCCAAATTTTATTCAGTTGTTCTTCATTTTTGCCATGGTTTAGGTCTGGAATGTTCCCTAACTGGCCCCACACCAAAGGCTTAGTTCCCATCTTGGTGCTCTTAGGTTTTGGGGTAGTTGAGGGTGTGTCTTTGAAATGCCAGTGCAACCCCAACCCATTCTTTCCTGCTCTCCCTCCCCAGCCATGGATGAACTGGTTGTCTCTGCATTCCCCACTGGGATTGTGCTGCCTCAACACCGGCCCCAAGCAGTAGGGACTGGTAATCAGTACTAAACCCTCTAAAACCGTGAACCCAGGGAGGCCCTTCTTCTTCCCCAAGTTTGTAATGTAGTATGCGTTATGTATCTAGAAGCCAAAACAATGTGTTATTCCTTGTCTTTAACTGTCATAATACTGTAAAACTATTTTTGTAGCTCAAAGTAAATGTCTTAGACAACTGTTTTATCTATTTTGTACCCTCTCTGATGCCTAATTTTCTATTTTTTGAAAGAAAAAATATCATTCCCTTAAAGGAAATTTGTGTCTTTTGGACACTGCTCTCATTCCGTACTTCTTTTATGCTTCTGTTTGTTCTTCTTGCCTCACATCCTTGTTCTTGCTTCCCTTTAGGATTTGTATGTCATTGTATTTCTTTTTTCATTGTAGCTTATCCCCTTGATAGCAGTTCTGGATTCTCACGTAGGTGCTCTATTGTCTTCTCTTTTCTGACTTCCCTTTCCTGTGTCATAAAAGGAATCTCTCCACTTGTTCTGTGGAGGATTTTGACTTTCCTCCCTGTTAAAGAGCCAGATTTCGGTTACAGCCATGGGGAAACATGCATCCTCAAGACAACTTACCCCCCTAGTCTACGGATTCTCATGGACCTTCACCCAGACTAGCAAACTAACTCCAGACCTTGATTTCCCATTACTGTCCTCCTGTATTTCACATCTTAGGACAACTGAGACTCCTTATGTGGTACTCAAAGGTTGCAGAGCCTGGAGGTCCGTAAAAGGGATCTTTATATATATTTTATTGTTTACCTTTGAGCATATATCAACTAGATTTATATTACTGTGACAAATATCTGGAATAATCAACTTAATATGAGGAAAGGTTTATATTGACCCATGGTTTCAGAAGGCTCTAGGGTCACATGGCCTTGTTACTTTGTACATAAGACCTTGTAGAAGGAGCATGTGACAGAGACTCATTGCTATCACACCTATAAACACAAAGAGCAAGATCAGAGGAGGCAAGGTCCAATACCAGAGCATGTCCCCAGTGGTCTGACTTCCCTCTCCTATGCCCTACCTACAAGCAATTGCAACTTCTTACTGTATCAGTGGCCAACACATGGGCCATTGGGAGATATGGTGGCCCAGGGAGTGGCACTATTTGGAGGTGTGGCCTTGTTGGAGTGATGTGTTACTGTGGGCATGGGCTTTTCTTGTCCTAGCTACCTGGAAGCCAGTCTTCTCCTGTCTGCCTTTGGATGAAGATGTAGAATTCTCAGCTCCTCCTGCACCATGCCTGCCTAGATGCTGTCATGCTCTCACCTTGATGATAATGGACTCAACCTCTGAACCTGTAAGCTAGCCCCAGTTAAATATTGTCCTTTATAAAAGTTGCTTTGGTGAGAGTGTCTGTTCACAGTAGTAAAACTCTAACCAAGACAGGAGACATGTACAATTCAAACTCCATTGTTAGACAATCCTGGTTGCATACTTCCTTATTTTGAAATTTCCCATTTATTTATTCTCAAGAAGCCCATCTGTCCTACATGCTTGATGTGCTGATACTTGAGTACTAGAATGTGGGCTCATGATCCCCTGTAGGAGTGGGAACTCTTGCTGCCTCTTGGCATTAATACCCTGAACACAACTTCCCCTAGAGCCAGGGATCTTACCTTCTAGTTCCACTTCTTTGTGGCTTCTTTTGATGCCTATGCTTTGCTACAGGCAGTAAAGGCAGAATACTTTCTTGTTAAGTGTCTTGATAGCCTCTCAGGCCATCAAGTGACCACTCTGGGATACTTTAAGACTCCCTGCATCCCTGTTCAAAGTCACCTCAGGGCTTCATAGCTATGCCCTGCCCCCAACCCCAAAAGAGCCCAAGCTATGTGATTCACTAGACCACTGCCTTTGCTGTGGATAGCATTCTAATTTTGTCCAACTTTGTTAGCCTTCCAGAAATTGTGGGTCCCCTGATAGTGTCTCTTACTTTCTAACATTTGGGCTAGAGGCTTTCGAAGAACCGATTCTTTCACATTATGTTTGGACCAGGATTTGGGTGCTGAGCTTGCTGTTCATTATCTGTCTTGATAGTGTGCTCACACCATACTACTCTCTCATGCACGCTATTCCCTGAGTCAGAAATGGTCTCTACCTTGTCCTTATTAACTCAAATCCCAACACAGGAGAGACTCATCTAGGAAATCTTTCCAAGTTTTTATAAGTGACTTCAACCTCTTGATATTACACTACTTTTATATACTGTACATACCAGGCTTTTCCCCCCAGAACCTTTTGACCAATCACATATAATTAATGTATACATAGCCAATGTTATTCCCATCACCTTCTATGACTCCTGAGAAAGAAAAGAACATATAACCCTGATCTAGCTCAGAGGAAAACATTCAATACATTTTGTTGAATTGAAACCCCGGACTGCTTCCTTTTGGCTTGGGAAAGCGGCAGGCATTCTTGTGTAATGTTGGTTCCATCTCAGAGCCTGCATGACAGTCTAACATCATGGGAACATGACAATCTATTTTGCATGTAAAATCCAGCCCAGGTTCTTTGTCTCTTACTGCATCCCATTCCTGTTATTTTTAAGTGAAGGGCTGAAGGGCAGGGGTGATATGTCCTCTTTGGAGACAATCATCTCTTCTCTCTACATAGTGGTCAGCTTCCTTTGCAAGGTAAAAAGATCGGCTGAAACCTGGAGTGCTGTTTTCTGCCATCCTCCCCTCTCTTTGTGTCTTCTCTGCCTCCCGCCCAACCATGGAAATATTGAGAAACAAGACAGCATCCAAAGACACAGCATTCTAACTGCTACCCTGATTTGTCCTTATCTGCAATATATATGCAAGCCAGACCCAGTTGATAAACACAGACAGCCCACCTGACTTCACAAGACAAACAAATAAATATCCAGGCAGATGCTGATTTCCCTGTGGAAATTTTACAGGGGAGTTAAGTTATGGAATGTACACAGACCTGCAATTGTCATGCAAAATGGGTTGGCAGGGATTTCAGTGTCTATACGTGGGCTGAGTAAACCAGTTCAAATTAGGAGACCCTGTGACTTTGGCTGGATATTCAAATGGAAGCAACTGGAAAGTCAGAGTGCAGAATTGTTCTTCTCTTATTGCATCCCTCTCGTCAGTGACAGTGACCGTTTGCTTTTACTTTAACTGGGCAAGTCACAAACCTCCATGACAGTGATGTCCAAGGATGTTCTGATCTGAGAGAGGACAATACCAAGCTCATCAAGGCTGAGCTGAGAGACCAGACAAATAGGTCGTCTGGGAAGGGCCTCTTGGAGTAATACAGACGTCAACATGCACATTAAATGTTGGCATTATACCATTACTAATAAGACTTTAAATTTTTTTGTACCCATGTCCTGTACCATGATTTTATTACTGTCAGAATCTATTTTAAAGTACAAATTGATTTAGATATTGTGAGAGTAACAATATTATTTTATCTTCATTATAATTTCTTAACTTAAAAATAGTTACTTTACTTCCATTGTCCAAATAGAAGATTTATGAACAAATATCTAATTCATTTATCACAGAAGTCAACAGTTAGTATGAAAAGAAGAATGAACTTAAAATGGAAAGACGTGGGTGCTGAGTGATGGCATCTCCTCAAGGAGGTAGCCTTTGTTTGGGTCAGAGTTTGAGTCAGTGCCTAACATGTGGCAGCCCTCAGTGCTTCTCAGAGAGTCACTAGTCACTTGAGGATAGTGTCTTTTCCACACAGTTGCCACACCCACATGGCTATGGTGCAGAGCAAAGCTTTTGGTAAGGCTTATTGGCTCCTTATCTCTGACTTTTCATTTAGCCAGAGAACCCAACCCCTTCACTCCTTGTCCCATAAGACTGTAAATATTTAAAAAGGAATCTTTCCAGCTGGGTGCTGTGGTGTCTGTAATCACAACGCTTAGGAAGCAGAAACAGGCAGATCTTTATATGAGTTTAAGGCCAGACTGGTCTCCATAGTAACTTTCATTCCATCAAAGGATATATGGTCTGACCCCATCTTGAAACCAAAATATAGTAAGATGGAATGTTTCATATACAAAATAATACTTGTTTGAATTTTCTAGTATACAGTTTAAAAGCCCAGACCATTATAGACAAGATTTGACTTTCATTCATTTCCCCCTTTCATTGAAAAATGCAAATATTGGCAACCTGCATCAAGGCTTGAATGGATAAATAAGGTGTATTTTTTTTACATGCAAGAGAATATTAATTCATATTAGGTTATCTGACTTTAGACTTGAAAACTATAAAAATGCAAACATAAACCCACTAGAAATAACTACAGACTCCATTATTTTTCACATTTCTATTGTGGGTGGTGAAATACAGAGAGAGACAGATATCCCATCTGGGTGCAGACACTGAAGGACACTCAATGGTCATCCTGCACACTCGCCTACAGGGAATCCCAGATTTCAAGGTAAATTGATCAGCTGAGCCTCAGAACATTTGCAAGGAACTTTTTGCCACTTTATTTTTATTTCACTAACTCCAAAGCTGGAGTGGAGGAGAGAGATTCCCAAGGCCATGATGGATACTGTGTTGCCAGAAAGGGGCTTCAGTTTTTAAAGAGGAGAATGTCAAACAAGTTAAATCAACCTGCTGCCACATAAGTCTCCCGTGTATGCTAACAAGTGGGCTGAGATGAAGGTTAGCTGTAAGTTATTCTGAAATGAGTCTCAGAGCAAACCCTCACATGCAGATTCTCATTGCCGTAATTAGCAAGTGGCCAAGGGACAGATCCAGCCCCTCCCCCATGAGACTATCTCAGCATCCTTGCTCCAGCCTTTTTAGGTGTTCCTGTCTATGGTTTACAGGGGACAACCCTCAAGGTCAGTACAGTGTGTCAGGGGAGACTTTGGTTACACTGAGAGGCAAGTCCAGGCTCCAACTGTTCTCTTATCGAATGGGTACAACTAGATGAAGCAGGGAAACATCCCGGAAGTGGTCTGTGTACCATCCACAGAGGGCAGAGGGTCTCTCTGTTTCTCCAGGTTTTGACCATCATGATGCAACATCACCCCCCCTACTCTCAGTGTGCTGCTGAGTGAGACACTAGCTTGGCTTGCTTTCCTGAGAGCCCCTCTTATCCTGAAGGTTCAGGTGCTGGTCTCCAGCTCTGAAGTGTGGGTTTCCTAGGGCAATGTATACTCTGCCATGGTGCTTAACCTCTGTCCTAGTTCCTTTCTGTTGCTGTGGTTAACACCAGGACCAACAGCAACTTGGGGGAGGCTGGTTTGGCTTATATATCTAGGTCACAATTCATCACTAAGAAAAAGTTAGGGCAGGGACTCAAGTCAGGCACTTCTAGAAGAAACCACAGAGGAACATTGCTTCCTGGTTTGCTCTACGATTCAGGTTCAGCTAACTTTCTTATATAGCCTATGCCCCACTGCCCAGAGATGCTACTGGCCACACTGGGTACTGCCCACAATTAGTAATCAGTAAAATTGCCCACAGACATGCCTACAGGCAATTCTAATCAAGGCAGTGCCCCCAAATGAAACTCCCCACAGATAACTCTGGGTGTCAAGATGAGAGCTGGGACTAGACAGGGGAGCCTCAGAACCCTATCTGCAGCCATACTGTCCAGACTGGAATGCCATCCCTTAGAATCCTCATGGCATTGGTTCCAAACCTCCTTCCACAGGGCTCCTCAAAGCACACAAATCCACCCTTAAGTCTCTTGTATAAAAGAGTGTTTGCCTTTAACCCATGCATAACTTCCTATGAGCTTCAGATTATATTTAGATGATTTATGACTCCCAATGCAATGTAAATGTGGTATAAATAGTTACCTCTCTCATTTAGGAAAAAAAAAAACCCTTCTCACTGCTGTTGGCATCATTGCTGCTCAGCATCTTCCTAGGTTCCGTTTAGATGCAACTTTAAAAGATTAACTGTTTCCCATCTTCTTTTGGTTGAATCTGTGACCATGGTGACTGTAAGTATGGAGAGCCAATTATATGGAAAATTATTATGTGTCACAATAATTTATGTTCTGTGTAGGTGTGGCAAAAACTGAATTAATGCAAATGGAATTTATCAATTGCTTTTATGTCACTGTGACCAAAACACCTGACAAGAGCAGTTTAAGGAAGGAAAGATTTATTTTGACTCGTGGGTTCCTGAGGTTTTAGTACATTATAGAGACGTGATGGCGGGTTGTCTCAGTTCACGGCAGTGTGAGAATGTAATGGAGACTGTTTGCATCACTGCAGACCAAGAAACAAAGGCGAGAGGCTAGGAGTAACTTTCAGAAAAGATTGGGTATGTTCAGGGTGGTATGGCCATAAATCTTGGAATAAACCAAAGCCCCAACCCCATTGATCAATTTTTACAAGCTTTGGCCCATCTCTCAGGGGTCCCACAGTCTCCTCAGAATGTTACATGTTGAGGAAAAAGTGTTCCAAATGGCAGCTTGTAGGGGACACTTCAGATTTAAACTGTAGTAAGGACCACTGCTTCCATTGGGAAGACAGGGATGGCTTTTTCCAGCCTTTAGCCAAAACATTTAGTAAGTTGATTACCACAGAGCTTTGGGATGGAGATGTAGTTTAGTGGTAAAGTACTTTCCTAATGTGCAGGAGGCTCCAGGTTCAATCATAGTACCAAAGTAAACCAAACAACTGTAGCTTGACTTTATGAGAATTTCTGCTTAATTAATTGAAGGGACACTTTATTTTTTATATGTGTTTAATTTATCTAGGATAAACTCACTATAACTCATGCAAGGATGAAATGAGTATAACATGCATTGTTCTATGTAAGGCAACCCCATGCTTCTTGTACTCTGGAAGGCTGGGTAGCAGTTCACACCACATTTGGGATCTCATTGAAACAGCACCATCACTAGCAAAAAGCACAAAGACACACACATGACATTACATGGATTGCCAAAACAATCCTGTTTATAGTGTGTAAGCTAGACACAAAGGTAGAGTGCAGCCTTGTCCAACTTCAGTTGCAGAGATGTGGTACACATCTGTAAATGGTTTGTGTGTTGACTTGGGGTTGTGAAGAGATCTTAGAGTAAGGCTCGTTCATGGATATCTATTTGTGGATAATGACAATGAGCTTCATTAGGGTGATGACAGATGTCATCAAAAGAAGATTGAAGAATAGGTGTGGAGGAGAGGCAGGAATAGGCAATGCCTCCCTTGACTAATTGCAGAGAGCTCTTAAAAAACATGGCTTCTAGTTTAGATGACCTCAAAAGAAACTGTCTTAGAGTAAGATTGGTAGATACTATTGGGAGTTGCTGAACTTGCACAGCTCTGGAACGTGATCTGACTCAGGCAGTGAGGGAATGAAAAGATAGACACACAGAAAACCTGAGATTGGATGATCTGTGCTCTCCAAGGGTGAAGCTGTAGCACCTAGGAAAGTCAGTGTGTTTATTATACAAGTTTAACAGGGAGATGTGATTACTACATACAGTGGAATCAAACAAGTGGGGTCTATGGTATATGGATGAACAGGGAGGCAGATTTAGTTGATCTTGGTAGGAGCAGTCTTATAGAGGAGCAGTCTTCAGGCCATAAACATCCAGAGATAAGAAAGCTACAGTGGACATTTTCTGCACACACTGTTAACATTTGCACTAGGACCAGAAGAAGGCTTTCCCATACCTCTGAGCCTCACCCAGGGAAGAATTTTTCACTCCCCCGGGGCTGAGGCATTGAGATCCTGGACATAGTTGTGCCCATGTCAACAATACACATTCATTCAGAACTTCACTCACTGAGGGCTCCCTCTGATGCCCTCAGTTACTCACTGAACATTTTCTGAATAAAACACTTTTTTTCCCCATTGCTAAAAGGCTTTATGCTTGCTAGACAGGTGTTTTACCACTGGGCTAGGCCTCCAAGCCAAAACAATACATAAATGACTTTATTTTTTTCTTTGTCTATTAAACATACATATCCATTAAGAAGGAAATAATCCAGTTGGGTGAGAGGTAGATGCCTGCAATTCTAGCACCCAGAAGGCCAAGGAAAAAGAATCACAAGTTCAAGACCAGCCTGGACAACATAGTGAGATAGTGAGACTCTCTCTTTCCATATATATATATATAAACAAACTGTATTGTTTTAAGCAGATATCCATATGCAAGCAGTTTATTTCAATAATTCCCTTTGAAGTATATATATCTGGTATCTTAACTTTGTTCTTTTAGATGAAGCCACAGTGTCTATTCTTTTTTTTTTTTTTAAGATTTATTTATTTATTATATGTAAGAACACTATAGCTGTCTTTAGACTCTCCAGAAGAGGGCATCAGATCTCATTATGGGCGGCTATGTGTCACCATGTGGTTGCTGGGATTTGAACTCAGGACCTTCAGAAGAGCAGTCGGTGCCATCTCTCCAGCCCCACACAGTGTCTATTCTTAAACAGATCTTTACAAAGCTGTGTTTTCTATGGAATGGACAGACAGACAGACACACACACACGAATTACTAGGTAAGAAAAAACATGTACTCGCATATATTTTATAATTCAACTCTCAAGCAAGTTATTTCATCTTCTGAAATGTGCAATCAAACTGTAATTGAAGCTGGCTGAGATGCAATTGCTTTAGGAGCCCCAGATTTCCATGCCACTGTGAGGCAGAAAAAAATCCGGCTTGTCCTTTGACCTCCTGAGTCTTGCCTGTGATGCCAGGGCTCTGCATCTCAGGCATCAGGGGTTTTCCACACAATCTCACTGTGTCTTGTCTGCTTTGTTCAGTATAGTTCAAGACTTAGGGAAGAATATTTTCAGAACAACACATGCTTGTCCAGGTCTTCCTGGCAGCGATGGAGGAATCCAATTAGTACTTCAATCAGATCCCAGAGGACTGATCTGAGTTAATGAAAGGCAAAGGAGGCTGGGGTCAGATGTACTAGGCATGTTCTTGACCCTTCTCTGCCTTGGTTGCTTTATCTATAGAGATGAAATGGTGATATCCACTTCCTAGATTGTTGGGAGGAGTGACATATTTGGTGCATGATTAGAAGTACCAAGAACTCAGCCTGTGGGAAGCATCGTTTTTTCATAGTCTGAAGGAACTCTGCCCATTGCTTTTAACAGTAGAAGCATTCCAAAGGCAACTTTGCAATACTTAAGGTCTGGTGGTTTTGCTCACAGCTGTACAGGTCCTGGAAGCTAAGACTGGCCCCAGCGATAACTGAGTGCAGGAGAAATCTGTGATTTCTAACTTGTTTCTCTTATTGTCTTTGCTTCTTTTAGAGACATTTGTGCCCCCTCTATGCAGTTGTCTTTTCTCCTAGACCTTATTCATTTTCCCTTTAAATGCCCCCTCAAGCATCTTTTCCATTCACTAAAGCAGTAGCATGCAAACACTATCTAGGTCCAGCATGTGACTCCAGGGTAGATATTGTTCTATCTGAAGCCCCTCTATTATAAGGCACAGCTTGCTCCTTGTACTGTAGGTCAACAGAAGGTGGTTCCTAATTAATTTGGGCATAGTCGCAGAGCCCATAAGACTGTCCTCTGCAGTCTTTCTAGAAATTAGATTTATTCTTATTAATAAATTTTGATGCTTCATAATGACAGGCTGAATGTGGATCCTGAGTGAGGGCTTGGCATATTTATACTCTGAACAGGAACACAGGGGTAAATACATCTCTGTGCCCATCCCTTCCCATTACTGGTGCAGCCGCTAAGCCAGCTCCCTCTCCCTTTGTTTGGTATTCAAAGCACAAGAATAGTGGCCATGAATATCAGCGAAGAAAGAGCGAGGGGATTTTGGGTGGAATATCTTAACCCCAGGAGTGTGGCCCACGCCGGGTGGTCAGACTGTTTGTTTAGTAGGATGGGCTGGGGATTGGAAGCCAGGGACTAAAAGGCTCTCACGGCCTTGATGTAAGGGATTGGAAATATTTCACATTTGGTTATAAGCACCAGGAAATGATTATTTTCCTTGAATATCTTGTCTGTTTGGTCAAGTGGGGTTAGGAAGCAAGATATACAAAGCAGAAAGCAGATCACTTTTCTGCTTGGCTTAAGAGATCTGAAGTAGCTTGGGACTGTGGCACTGTACCCTGCTTTCTACTGTCACCATTGGAAGGGGCTGCTCTCTTAGAGCGTACAAGCTGCTCACCTAGACAGGAAGATGGGTGGATGAGTGAATAGGTGGATTCATACATGGATAACTGAACTGTTAGCTAATAGCCACCTAGATGAATAAGTAGATTATAGCCAACTGACAGACAAAATAGACAACGGAAAAATATAAAAAAAATCATTTAACTATTTATTTTAAAATCTTGTTTACAGGAATACCATATCCGAATTACACGTGTAAATCTCACCTTGGGTAAAAACATATGTTATTCTTAAACAAGATTTAGCTGAGAGACCTGTCTGGTGGCACACTTCCTGGAAATTTCTAATGCATAGAGGGTGGGTGTGAAATTTACTCTGAAAGTGCATGAAGGAATTTAACAATTTAAGACGTTCAGTACCAGTCCCTTAGGCTGCCCCCTGTCTCTCTAGAGGTTTCCAGCAGAAGGGCTCCTGCAAGCTCCCTTCCGGCCAGCATCCATCCCCCAAGTTTAGCCAGAGCAGCAGGCGCAGCTAGGATGAAAAGGTGCCTAAGCAGGGCTTGGCCCACTAAATGTACCTGAGAGAGATGGCGGTGACCCTACCACTGGAAGGCTTTCACTGCACCAAGCCTCCGGCAGTTCACTCAGGTCACCTTCACGCTGTGAGAACAAAGTCGACTGAGCCAGGGTCTCAGCTGCTAGTTCACTGTGTAAACACAGCTCAGACAGCCGCCGGGCTGGTCACATTAGGGTCCCGAGGCTCTCCATTGTTAGGTTATGGATGTGGCTGTAGACTCGCTCGCTTCCAACTGTGCACTAGCTTCTCATCTCATCAACTCTTTCCTATTCCTTAAGAGGTCTCCTAAAGACCCTCTTACAAGACACATCTTGGCCTATCTTACTTTATTTTCCCCAGGCTATCACTCCTACCACTTCCTAGTAATAGGGTCAGCTGCAACGGAAGGTATCTCACGGTGGCCTGGTGATCCCTAGTGGGATATTTTCCTATCCATTCCCAATACAGGGATTTTCTTAAAGTCAGGTATGGGTGAAGCTGGACAAGGTTTCCTCTCCCTGCAGTCGCTCTATTTGTCACCAGTCTTAGCACTGACTCCTGCCAGCCGCTGTTCCCCGAGGCTCTGGTTAATAGAAACTTGGAATGCAGGTTCACACTCCTGCTCTTAGGTGTTCAAGGGTGCTCATTGGAAGGACCCAGACCATCAATCACTGTCCCGAGCTACTTGAAAAATGGTGTGATGGACTGGCCAGCAAAGCCCCTCACTGGGCACCATGCTCGCTGCAATTCAATTAGTCATGGTCAGAGGGAGGCATTATTATTCATACATCACCGATTGTTCCCAAAGTAAACAGAGCCAGGATGAGGTCTCTGATCCTCCCACTGCCTTTAGGCAGGCACAAAAGAAAAAAAGTCCGGAGACAGCAGGGAAGGACATTGTTCTGAATTCTGGTCTTCTTTGCAAGCTTCCCTTAGATCTTGTGGATTTCTTTCTTTTCTTCTTTTTCTCCCTTTCTCTCTCTTTTTTTCTTCCCTCTACAGCCTTACAGATAAGTTCGCTTTGTGTGCATATGCAGACCCAGTTGGATCATTTTATTCTTTTATTGGCATCAATGACAGATCTTCCCACCCGAGGCAGCACACTCCCTCCTCTTTATAATGGATATTGCTTCACAAAAACCAGGAAGTAGATGGTTTTCAACAGTGTGAACGATCCTGTCCGAATATAACAGACCAATAACTTCCCAATTAGCAATAAATAATCCTGCAGAAATAAAGGTGACATTTGTGTTTTGTAAAGTGCTAACCAAATTAGCCATGGCCTGGCCAACCCCCATCTGTTTATCAGTTTAGCCCAGTGCAAGTGAACCCAAGATAAATGCCAGTTTCCCTTGGATAAATTTTACAGCCATGCCGAAACTGCCAAAGCACACAGGAGAAGTCAAAGCAAATCTGTGTTCTCATTGACAGAAAAGTCAATTCTGAGGCCAGACTTAGGCAAGAGCCTGCAGTCCCCCAACCCCTCCTAACTCTAGTTTTGTATGTTTATAATAGGGCTGTTTTCTCTGGTAGGGGAACGAGCCAATTTAGGGAGCTGAAAGTTCAATTGAACAAGCTCTCCTTGAGACAAGGCTGGCTGGAGCCAGTCAGCAGGAGGAGGCAGGAAAGCAGACCCACCTTCCAGCTCTGCTTTGCCTGAGTGGCACCAGGGCTAAATATCCCATGATAATCTCAGGCATCTGGACACAAGGAGCTTGCTCCTACTTTTTTCTGTGAGGCCCTTTGATGGTCACTGCATTCTGAGACTCAGTCCAGGTGGGCTCATCGGACCCAATGTCCTGGTGCACAGACACCTCTATCCCCAAGTCCTCAGGCCCATCAACCACTGCAGGGACACTTGTCTGTAAATAAGAATCAACATAAGCCTTTCACAAAACATACTTCCAGCTTGACCCCAGAAACTGTCCCACCCCAATCTCCAGGAGGAAAAGTCCTTGTTATTTGCAGTTGAACAACAAATCACTGCCCTGTGCCTAGACCCCTCCTTGCAGAGAACAGACTGTAGGAAAGGGTTCTCAATTTCTGAAAGTGTAACTTTACCTGCAGACCATCTTCACTGACAGTCCACTTCACCCAAGCCCATTCCCTTTCTGCAGAGCATCCAATGACCAATGGATGTGTGAGCAAATATGTCCACTATCCTGGCCCTCCATATGAGCATTCTGATGCTGCATTCCATTTCAGAACATGGTATAGGATCCACGGTAGCTTCCTTGCATAGCTGTAATGTCCTAGTAGGAGTGAAGATATTCTAGAATACTAGTGTCCTTCCTGTAACTATCAGGCTAGTGAAACAATTGATCCCACGGATTTGGAATTTTTTCAGGAGTCTATGTGGAGTTGAAGGTGGGTAAAGAGAAAGAAGCAATTCAAGTCAGAGGTTAAACTGGAATCCTAGGAACAGATTTTACACAGTCACACCACCCTACAAGGAAGGCATGAGAGACAAGGATGGCTCAGTGATAGACAGTACCACACCTTGGTCAGGGCTGAATGCTTATGCATACTTCTTGCCTTCTGTTTAAATATGAACCTCATGAGGGTGCCCAGAAGATAAACTTTGGGGCCACTCAACCTCTCTATTTCTTCCACTTCAACCTCTCTATTTCTTCCATACACCCAGTATGGCTGTATTGAATAAATTACTTTACACTGTTGCTTATAGATTTAATTGATGTATGGAGGACCAGTGGCCAAACCTAGCTCGTTATAGTGCCCAGAACCCAGGCTTTGGCAGTAAAAGTTCAAGTAATACAGGTATCCCTAAGCCTCTGCATGACCCATTTCTTACAAGTTAAATGCCATCCAAGAAGGAGAACTATCCTAGTACATGTGATAACATCTGAATACCGACACTAACTAATTTATAAAGAAGAAAACGGATGTTGCTGGTGAAGGTCTTCTGCTGCAGTACTACATAACAGCACACGAGGAGACCAAGCAAGCAATGCTAACTTGGGGCCTCTACAATGCCACTAACATCATCTTGAGGGCCCCACTCTCATGGCCTTATTTAACCCCAATTACCAGCAAACTATTCTTCATAAGTTTGGCAGCTTCAGGCACTCAGTTACAGCAACAGAAAACAAACTAAAGCTAAGATCCCAAGTTAGAAATGACCAGCTGAGTCTAGTTAATTTGGAGAATCACGAGAGACGATATCAGTAAATGATCTGTGAAGGTTTCTTCCAAGGCAGGTCCAGTGGTTACATATCAATAGATGAGTTTGAACAACTGAGTGATTCCAAAGCAGGGACTTCTTTGTTATACATGCCAGGATATTAACTTGATATATATGTACTACTTAGAAGGTAAAGTGCTTCTAAAACTACCCAGACAGAAGGAACCCTTTCAACACTTGTACAATTTCTCTTATGTGCTTTACTGCAGATGAGTGGGTAGAAGCCTTTAGACCTGTGTCCATGCCCATCTCTTACATATGACTCACCTTTACATCCTCTGAAGAAAATGGGGAGGAGTCAATATCTAGGATGCTCCTTGAAGGGCAAGCAGGACATGTCATGTTCACAACTCAGCTTGTGCACTTTATTATGGGCACCCGTGGAACCCATTTTCTCCATCTTATACACAGTTGACCCATTATCTGTTTTTTCAGACAAATTAAAAGTGTCTGTTTCTTAATGTGGTCAGAGGCTGCTGTTTCTAAGCCTGCATCTATCTATCTAATCTATCTCTCTCTCCCTCCCTCCCCCTCTCCCTCCCTCCCTCCCCCCTCTCCCTCTCTCTCTCTCTCTCTCTCTCTCTATCTATATATATATATATACACACACACACACATATATATATACATACACACACACGTATATATATGTATATATATATATACACACACACACATATATATACATATATACACATCTATCTGTAGTTCAGGCTGCTGTAATAAAAGAACCATGGTCTGACAACTTCTAAATGGCAGGCATTCTTTCCCACAGTTTTGGAGACTGAGAAGTCCAAAATTAAGCTCCTAAGTTGTGGGGTTCTCAGTTCTCAGTGAGTCCTGACCTGGGGATGGCCATCTTTTTCCTGTGTCCTTACATGAAGCAGAGAAGAGTTTAGATCTCTCCTCTTCTTTTCAGATAACTCATCCTACCACAGGAACCTGCTGTGGTTTATGCCAACCTAAGTACCTTCTCCCAAATGCCATTTACAGGTGTCATCACTCAGGGAGCTAGGACTTCACCATGTGGATGTGCGGACCACATAGACCCTCAATCCGTATATACTATGTACTGAGGGTATAGTATTATTATTAAAATGCTAATAAAGTATAATAAACTAGTAAATATTCATTCAGATTTGAAATATTATATTTAGCAAAACGGTTATCATACTTTTAGATGATTGCAATCATACATTTATTATTATTATTACTACTACTAACCATTTTAGCACTTCAAAACAAGATTATTTACTAAATTTTTTGTTATTGTATTATGCTAGGATGAAGCCCAGACCCTCACTCATGTTACATAAATGTTCTGCTTTTAACACACATGCTCAGCCCAGGGGTGACATGCCAATTATCCTGAAATTAACTCTATAGATTGATGTGTTCAGATTATCCATGGAAGATCTAATTTAGTTTTGTTTTTTTTTTGTTGTTGTTGTTTTTCAACCACACTGATTCTGAATGCTTTTCTTTTTAACAATTCTGTTTATGGGCTCAAAAGGTCAAGACATCTCAAAATAAGAAGCCAAGAGACAAGGATTTGGACATCTCTTCTGGTGGTACACCCAAATGAAGAACTGGGTAGACCAAGAGGAAATCTTCAAAATCAAGAAGGATGCTGGGACCGTGCACCTATGGTAGCTCAGCAGACTCTGAGAAGTCACAGTCCTTGGGGGAACAAGTAACCAGAGCAAATGACAATTTGCTACCTATAGGGAAGATCTGGATGCTAGGGCTCCTGGTCACTTCTCTAGGGCTCTGTTTTTGGAGTCCCAGGACAGCACTGACAGGAAAAAAATGTTTCTCTTGTATGCTCACAGCAGATTGGGTGAAAAACAGACTTGAATTTATGTACCTAAGGGAAAGTATAAAGTGTTTGGTCCCTTTTGTGAGGCTTTTAAAATTAATTTATTCTCTCATATATTATATCCTGACTAAAGCTTCCCTTTCCTTCTCTCTCAGTTCCTCCCTCCCTCCCTCTCTCCCTCCCCTTGGCCATCAATTTCTCCTTTGTTTCTTCCCAGAAAGAGCAGGCCTCCCAGGGATATCAACCAAACATGTCATATCGTTTTGCAATAAGTCTATCATATCAAGTCTGGATGAGGCAACCCAGTAGTTCAAGGATCCCCAAAGTAGGCAAAAGTGTCAGAAACAATCCCTCACTTCCTCTTTTAGGAGTCCCACCAAAACACCAGGCTACACACATATGCAGAGTCTAGGTAAGATCCATGCAGGCCCCCTGATTGTTGGTTCAGTCTCAGTGAACCCTTGTGAGTTCAGGTTTGTTGATTTTGTGTGTTTTCCTGTGCTGTGCCTGACTATTCTGGCTCCCCTTCTTCCTCAAGATTCATTGAGTTTTTCCTTATGTTTGGCTGTGGGTCTCTGCATCTGTTTCCATCAGTTGCTGGATGGAGCCTCTATGACGGTGATTATGTCAGGCTCCTGTCAATGAGTATAACAGAGTATCATTAGGAATCATTTCTTTTCACTTATAAGTGGATATTAACAGTAAAGAAAAGTATAATCAGGCTACAGTCCACAGACCCAGAGAGGCTAAGAAACAAGGAGCACTCAAGGTGGGGATGCATGGATCTCCCTGGGAAGGGGATAGAGAATAGATATTGTGGGTAGACTGGAAGCAGGTGGGGACAGTAACAGGAGGGATCAGGTTGGGGAAATATGAGGGAGAGATTACTGGGAGAGATAGTGGGAACTGGGGGGCAATTTGGGAGCAAGATAGAAACCTAGTACAATAGAAACTCCCAGGAATCTATTAGAGAGACCCTAGTGCTTGGTCCTTTCTTTGAACTGTGTTCCTTACCGTTTGCCTTGCGCATGCTCCCCAGTTTTTATTTGTGACCAGTAGTTCCCATCCCTGTCTTATCATTGATGATTGACATTTGGAAGTGGGTGGGATGCTAGGCATCCTTTTCTTGTGGAAGAGGATTTCCAGGGGACTTTGAATACATTGTGAAATCTGTCCATGATTAACACAGGGAAGAGAGCTTCAGTCAGCTCAGGCGCTTGCTCTCAGTTCTTCAGTGTGATGACCTCCCAAGTTGTAAGTTGTAAGACTCTGGATTTACCTCCAGGGTACTGGCTGGGGATTGCTTATGCTTTGCATAGTGTTAACTACTTATTTTACAAATGGAATAGTGCATTCTGGAATTTTTCTCTCTCCTCAGGAGAGGACAGTTGCTGTGTCATTTCTTGGACTAACAGACAGATGTGTCACATTAGCAGAATGGGGACTTCCTTTGCTGTCACTGAGTTGTTCTAATTGCTTGGTGAGTCTAATTACCTTAGTTAGGGACAGTACATGGCTGCTAGCAACCCATAATCCATCTGTATTCCCTGACGAGTCCATCGGGCTCCAGTGAATTGTTACAGTCACAAGATCACACATACAGCCATGGTTATAGTAAGTGGGTTACAAACAGATATAAGACAGAAATATGGAAAAGGGATTTTAGGAAGAGGGAACATTGGTGGGGGTATCAGGAAAGTAAGGGAAGCTGGGATTAAAGGTAGTCAGAATGTATTACACACATATGAAAAATTGTCAAAGAATGAATTTAATACAAGTTATAAGAGGAAAGAAAGAAATGATTTGTGGTCTCCAACAAAGCAGCTGGTATTAGCAGGAAAGCTTTTCTTAAAACATTAGGTCAGTTTTTATTTGGGATGAATCTAGGGATACTGATGAAGAAAATATCTGTGTGTACATGTGTGTTGTCAGTGATCCTGTATATGTGTGTGTGCACAGACAGACATAGATTTAGATAGTTTTACTTTTTGAAGAAAGTGCAAACAATATACATATATACATGTATATATATATATGTATATATATATATATGGTGTTGTCATTTACATATGCACACTGACTTTGCAGATAATTCTGGAGATCAATTCCAAGAAAATTTTAAGTCTTTGGTGTGGGTAGTCTCTGCTCTGAAAGGTAAACTAACTTAGCATTTTACAAATCAGTAACATAACACCAGCTCATCTCCGCCCACAATGTGGTGCAAATCTAAATGTTCCCTTTTCAGTGTCCTTTGACCTCTCCTGCTATGGCCAGAGTCTCTTTGGCTGATGTCAATATTTTTCCTAGTTGCTTCTCACCCAAAAGGAATCCTGTTATTTGTATCAACCCCCCTCCTTAGAAGTGAATATGTGTCACTTATACTGTGAGGCAGGCCTTTGAGAAGGCCAGCTAGAGAGAAAGCAGGTGGTGGAAGAGCAAGTGTGAAGGTAGAAATTTCACCAAGAAGCTCAGGCTTGGCTTATGGTGGCAGCTTGACTGTGGGCAGGTCTCGCCATCCTTTTACAGTTCAGCTTAACTCCATTGTAAATGCACCTGTCTCCAGGATGCTTCTTAGTCAAATGTTAAATAACTTGGTGCATAGAAGAAACCAAGTTATGTTTAGGTGTGTCTCTACAAGGTACCCTCTTAGTTATTCTCAGACAGTCATATTCTCAGGCATTCACACATATGTTTATATATACCTGGATGGAAATATGCATGTTCACAGGATTGTGATGTGTGTGTGTGTGTGTTGGCCTGGTATATTATCATTTTTCTACTGTAACAAGTACCTGAGACAAATAAATAATCATCTTGATGAGAAAAAAAAGTTTAGTTGTCTCACAGCATTAAAAATTGCAGTACACAGTAAGCTGACCCTACAGCTTTTGAGCCTGTAAGGAGGCAGTACCTCATGGTGATAGACCATAATGTATAAATCTGTTCATTTCATGGCAGCCAAGAAGCAAGGAATGAGACTAAAAGAGACCAGGTTGCCAACATCTTTTTAAGACTGTATCCCAAGGACTCAAAAAACTTTAACTAGGTACCACCTCAATTCTACGGGCTCCTCATAGCATCTCTGTGAGGACAAAGC
The DNA here is from genome assembly GCF_000001635.26 of Mus musculus. Classification (NCBI taxonomy): domain Eukaryota; kingdom Metazoa; phylum Chordata; class Mammalia; order Rodentia; family Muridae; genus Mus; species Mus musculus. The sequence continues at coordinate 147,898,580 of NC_000068.7, read as the reverse complement.
CTCTGAGAACATCTTAAACCCAAATTATGCTACCTGGATACATGTAAAATACCTAGGTGGGGATTTGGATCTGACTTAAGCCTTCATAATTCATAGTCACAACAGAAATTGTATCTCTTCCCCATTTATTCCTGGCTAGCCCTGCCTGCCATTAGGAGAATTATAACTTAATTCATATCGATGTTAGAATGTGAAAGAAGTTGTGTAATATGATTAGTTGGCTTTTGTTTTAAGGTGCACTGCACCTTTTTAGAGCAGATCTGGAAATCCATATGTCTAACTGTGGTGTCTACCATATGGCAGGAACCAGTAAAACTGGTTAACCATCTGGCTCCACCTCAGGGAACACACCTTTCCTGGTAGAAATGGAAGTGTAGATGAATGGTTTCCTGCCTTTTAATGTGTGTTGTTAAAGAGAAAGTTAGGCAGTAAAAGAGAACACAGTGATGTCTTTGGCTTGAAGTCACCTTTGGGGGCTTCTGGGAGTGTGTGTGCTATTTATTAGACAGAGATTTTAGAGACGAGTAGGCCTCACTCAAGCAGGCAAAAGTCACAATATGAGGTGGATATGCAAAGACACAGAAGCTTGAAAAGTCATGTGGGTTTGAGAAATTGTGGTGACATAGTGCCATAGGTGTGCACAGAGGGGATAAGTTGAGGAGGATTAAAAAGGGATCAGTGGCCCAGGTGGGAGAACCTCCTCACACGCTGTGGTAGAGAGCTCAGGTACTCTTCCAAGAAGACATGAAGAACAAGCTGTCTGCAGCCCCACGCTGGATGAGGCTATGGAAAGTCAGCCAGGTCTCCGAATGTTAAGCAGTGGCCTTGTGAGGCTGACAAATGGAGAAAGCAAAATGAATGTTTTCCCAGCACACTAGAGACCTGGACAATGACTGGAAAGGAAAGAGCATGGATGGGATGCTGAGAAATGGTTAAGATGTGTTGATATGGAAGAGAAGTGATGGTTGCTTTTGACATCAGCTTGCCACAAATTAGAATCACCTGAGTAGGGAGCCCTGAACAAAACTTCTCTATTGCCTTAATTGATACAGCAAGTCCCATCCTGAGTGTGGAGGGCAACTTCTTGTAGCATCCCAGATAAAAGGAAGATGTGGCAGAAAAAGGATTGCCTATTTTTTTTTGCTCATCTGGCCTCCCCTTATGCAGAGCAATTGATTGAAGCTGTTTCTGCCACTGCTGATTCCTTCGCTGCTCTCAGCATCCTGGTTTCTAGCTTCCACGGTTGATGAAGGACCATTAGCTCTCCAGGACTGACTACCAGGTTCTCAGTCTCTCAGGAGTCAAACTTATTATTTTAATATAGAGTGAACTACTAATTCTTATACTATACACGTCCATCCTATCATACCCACTCCTCTAGGAAACTCTGGCCAATACACTTCCATTTCCAACTTGGGTAGACTATCAGAGGTGGTACAAAAGCTGAGCATGCAGTGAGAGACGGTAGGAGCATCAGACAAGGATGAGGCTTATGAATCTCTACAAAACTATTGGCTTAGAGGAAATATGATGTATATTTCGGGAGAAAACACCCAAATTTTGGTAAATATTACAAAGGAAATTCAAGAATTGTTGGAAACCATGGAACTGAATCTATAATCATAAGCCTCTGCAATAATATATATTTTGAAATAAAAATTCACTAAAAATGACATTTGTGCCTTTATACACACACACACACACACACACACACACACACACACACACACACACACTGGGGGACAGAGGGGAAGAGAGAGAGAGCACAGCATGTACTGTGTTCATCATTTCCATTGTTTACCTTTCCTTATGGAGTTGTGTATCTCTCTCTCTCTCTGTGTGTGTGTGTGTGTGTGTGTGTGTGTGTGTGTGTGTACCACTAATATAGTTATCCTGCTTCTTTGCAAGTCTGTAGATCAGCAGCTTGTAACTTGAGGCACAAAAACTATGGGACATAGCTTTTGCAAAACTCCTTAAAATTGTAGGCCTGCTTTATGAGTGTGGTCATATGTAGATTGTGTCCATAGAGATCATATTCTTTTTTTTTTAACTTATCAAAGAAACTTTGGAAGAAATTATTTTAAAAAAGGTTTTTAAAATAGTGTCTTGAATCACCTTGCCAGATCCACCATTGGATGAGGGAGATAAATTTCTGTCCCACTGAAGGTGGGAATATTTGTTCAAAAGTTGAAAACAATTACATTAACCAGGGTTTCCTTCTTTAAACCTGAGAACCTTGTGTCTCAGATAACATTTTAAAAGAAAAAAACAAGGGAGCATGCTGAATTTTGATACATTCAAATAGAACTCATTATTCTATTTGATATGCTCTGTATTAACTGTGGCATCAAAAGCTACCAATAATTCTGTGGTGGAATTCAGATGCTATTTCAATAGTTACATTGATACTTCTAATAGAAATATAATCTCGATGCAGTTGTATCTTTTTCTTCCACATGTTTAAGCAAGATCTTTAAGCCTAACAATTGAGGATTTTCTTTGCTGCTGCTGCTGCTGCTGCTGCTGCTGCTGCTGCTGCTGCTGCTGCTGCTGCTGCTGCTGCTGCTGCTGCTGTTGTAAATGGATCTGACTGCTCTAAAATTATGGTTTAGTTAGACATGGTCCTGGCAACATGAGAAGTGTGGGGAACACCCAGTGATGGTGCAGTACCCATGTCGAGCCACAAGGGGAGCTGTTACACAACTGGACCTGACAGAATGGCACCTAGGACTGTAAGTAACTACACTTAGTGGTAGTAGTCACTTTCAACAGGGGATGCCACCAACCTGTAGAGACTTAGTGGAAAGAAAGCTGAGAAGAACACCTTTGAATCTCTCCCTCTCCAGTGTCCTGTTGGTGATTTCCACTGTCTGAGCCATATGAAACAGAAGGGAAAAGAGCCGACAGCATGGACAATTAAGGACAAAATGGATGGGAGTAAAGTGGGGCACATCTAGAGAGCCAAAGAAAAATGTCCAGCACAGGATTATTTTTCTTAGGACGGTTAATTTATGGGGTTCTCACCTGCTCTTTCATAAACTCTGGTGTCAACTCTGTCATGGCTGATGACTAGGGGTGGAGGTGGGTATGTCCTCAGGAAGCAGATACTAATCTGAAAGGCAAAGAATAAGAAAAGTTCTGGCCAACAGCTATGGAAACATAATGGAGAGGTAGCAGAAGTGGACAGGAGTCTCAGAACACAAAAATGGTTGTGAAATGAGGAGAGGAGAAAGGACGGGTTAAGAGAAGATATCTCAGCTACACCATGGAAAGGCACAAAGAGCGCCACATGAAGGTCACCATAGAGCGGTCAGGTTAAGAGGAAATCCTCTAGCCGGTAGGCCATTGTCTTGCTCCATGTTCATTATTCAAGTGCTACCTGTCAGACTCACAAAGAAATTCCAGACCAAGGCAGTGGTGGTGTGTTAGCTAGTTTTATGTTAACTTGACACAAGCGAGAGTTATTTGTTAAAAAAAAAAAAAAAAAAAGCTAAGTTGAGAAAATGTCCCCACTGGATTGGCATGTGGATGCAGTCTGTGAAACATTTTCTTAATTGCTGATTGAAGTGAGACGGCCCAGATCACTGTGGACAGTGCTACCCTGGGCTGGTTGTCTTGAGTTTTCAAAGAAAGCAGGCTGAGTAAGCCAGTAAGCAGCACTCCTCCATGGCCTCTGTATCAGCTTCTGCTTCTAGGTTCCAGCCCTATTTGAGTTCCTGCTCTGATTTTCCTACATGAGAGACTGCAATGTGGGAATGCAAGCTAAAATAAGCTCTTCTCCTACTCAACCTTGCTTTTGGTTATGGTGTTTTATTACAGCCATAGAAACCCCAACTAAGGCAGAGAGTAATCAGCTCACTATGGTACTCTATTGTTTTGATAACCATTTCTTTCTCGAAGAGTATCAGAAAGGCACATCCTTGCGTCAGTCACAGACATAATGTTACCTCAGAAGGAATAGCTGCGACAGAGAAGAAATCCCTGAGAGGCAATGTCTCTGTCAGAGAGGCACTGTACACAGAAGAGAGGCAAGGCAGGAGGATGCCTCTATTTGACTGCTGAGTCCTGGGTGGTGTGACATGGTAAGCTGAGGAAATCAAAACCTTGAAACTCTGGCTGGAGAGTACACCCAGGGTGGCCCTGACTTGACACAGGGTGGTCATGGTTGAATAGAGATGGCACAATGGCTTGACCAGGCAGAAATAAGGTCTGAGCCTCGCAGTCTGCACTGACTGCTCTGTGAAGCAGAAGGTGAAGTGAGTGGCTTCACAGCAAACATGGGCAGCAGATGTAGGCTGGTGGTTTGTCAGGTGTTTTGGGGGAGGAGAAACTTCCTCCAGCCTATGTTAGCTCCTTGACTAAAGGCCAAATTGGTTTTATAGTCTAAAATTCTGTATAGGGAGGGAGGAAAACAGAAGGGGAAGTGGAGGGGGAGGAGCTAGGGAGGGGGATAGAGATGGGGAGGGCGACGGGAAGGGGGAGGGGGAGGTAGAGGGGGAGGGGAAAGGAGAGGGGGAGAGAGGCTTAGAGGGCTTACCATAATTGTGTAGAAACATACACTCAAGCTGTAGATTTCACTAGTTGGGATATTCTGCATGCAGCAGAGTTCAGCAGGCATCAACAGGGTGGAATCACCTCCTTGTTCTATGGTGTACACAAACCCCAAATTACCATAGTTGATATCTTGGGTAGAATTAAAGAGTTAGTGGACTTTGCTATCTTGAGCTCTCAGCATCTGTGATTATCTGCATTAAGATTGGGTTCATGACGATGAGCTCCTTAGGTCCTACCCCTTCCTGAGTATATAGCGCCAGTTAACATTATTCAGAGAGACTTCTTTGATGACTTAGCTATCCATACGTTGTTCATAGCCCTGCAACTCATCCTAATAAAACTCACTGGTTCACCAACCTGGATTCAAGAGGAAGCTTCTTTGCTCTGTCATTGATGGCCTCTCCTGAGTGAATAGATGGTTCCTTGTCTCCCCAGGAAAAGTTCGCACAGCAATTTGACACTTCCAGACAGAAATAGAACTGTGGTTCTCCATGTTTACCTGAAATCTGGGATTGTGGGAGTGGAAGATACTAAGTTATTGTTCAAAAAGAAGACCAAGCTCTTTTGCCCCCACCTTAAATTTTGCTGTCAGCATCCTAAAGACATATGGAACCATTCACAAAGCAAATTAGTTTCTTGGTTCTACTGGGACATGAGAGAGTGTCACCTTCATCATCCCAACAGCTTGTGAGAATGAAGAGATGAAGGGCCAGACTTAGGGATTGGTAGGCAAGTCTGGCAAGGTGGGATCAGTTTTGAGATTGGACAGGGTTTAAATTCTACCCGTTTTCAGTTTCTGACCATGCAAGATGAAACGCATGAAGCAAATTTTGGTAAGTGAGCCTCTGGTGGGTAGAAGATCATTCTGCTGTAGAAGATCTAGTATTCTGGAACAAACAGTTAAATTACTTTTGCTCAGTCTCCACGTTGATGAACACAGAGACAGGAAAGAATGGTTGGTCCCAATGGTGTTGTATGAGACTGCCTCAAGTGACATGCCCACAGGCTGACTGGCAACCAGCCTGACTACTCAAAGGATGGCAAACTGTGAGAGCAAACTGTCCAGAAAGGCAAAACTGCAATTTTCTTTTTGTCTTCATTAGCACACCTTTGTATATTTTACAAAAGGTTTATTTAAAAATGATATTGCTGAGATTGTTAAAATTGACTCAATGAATTACTTCTATTTTAAAATTACTATTTCCTAAGTATGAACTCAATTTCTAAGATTATAATTTAATTGCATAATTTTAATTATTTCAAAAAGATTGTGTGTATACCACACTTGCGGGTAGGATGTGTGTTGGTACCTGTGCCATGGCACAGAGGACAACTTTTCTTCATCCACTTTTACAGAGGTTCTGAAAATGGAACCCAGATCACCATATTTGCTTTTTCTCACCGAGAATCTCCCCAGCTCCCTAATTATATAATTTTACAATTTTTAAAAATGATACAATTTTATTTTACTGGCATATTATTTATTTTACTAGCATAAAATTTATTTTACTAGCATAGTTAGTTGTTTGAAATAATGTGATTCCTTATAATATACTACGTATAATATATATGTAATTATATATAATTTGTATATTTTACAAAAGGTTTATTTTAAAATGTTATTGTTAAAATTGCTAAAATTGACTCAATATATCACAATATATCAATTTATTATTTTACTTACATCACTTATATTTAGATATATAAAATATAATATATAATTATATAATAGACATGTTATATGTTGTGCATATTATTATATATAATATATATAATATAATATAACATAATACATATTAAGTATCTTGGTAATATTCACTATTATTACCTTCTTCAGCTCATTTCCAATACTTGGTCCTCTTCTTCTGTAATAGTCCCCTCCCCCATTTTCATTGTTTTGTCTGTTTTTAGGAAAAAAACATATAAATTATGAGATCAAATATGTTGACACACACATGTAATCCCAGTACACAGTAAAAAGGGGGCAGAAGCATTGCTATAAGACCAGCTTGAATCACATAGTGAGGTCCAGCCAGCATGGGCTACACTGGTGACACCCTGACTTTGATTAAAAAAACAAAAATTTAGAGTCTAGATTCTACACATGAAGACATATGATATTTGCCTTTCATGCTTTTCCTAGTTTGCTTAATGTAATGCTGTCTGTGTCTATACACTTTCTGGTAAATGACATAATTTTATTCTTTTTAATCTCTGAATAATACCCCATTGCCTATATACCACATTTTCATTATGCATTTGTCTACTCATGGACACCTAGCCTAAATCCATAATGCAACTGTTATGAATAATATCAAAATAAAGATGAGACCATATATTTTATAAACACAAGCTTTTTTCTTTTAAGATAGTTTTAGATTTAGCAAAGCATTTGAGAGTCCTCATACACCACCCTATTGCATTTTCTTCTATTAGCATCATCTCATAATATAATTATAATAATTAACAAACCAATATTGATGCATTATTATTCAACCAACCACACTAGTATCTTAATATACATGTGTTGATATTTTCCTTTTGTTCTTTTCTATCTGAGGATCCCTCCAAATTGTTACATATGGTAAGTGATCATGGTTCCTTAGGTACTTCTGTTTCTCAGCCTTTTCTCATTTAAATGTGTGTGTGTGTGTGTGTGTATACTTGTGTACTCACAGAATCCATAAAAGGATATTTAGTGTCTTGCTCCTTCACTCTCCAGCTTATTCCGTAGAGTTGGGGTCTTTTACTCAACCTGGAGCTATGCTGGTGGCCAGCGAGGCCCAGAGATCCTCCTGGCTATCCCTCTCCTGCCGTTGCCCCAGTGCTGACATTACACGTACCTGCATGGGTACAGGGCCACAGGTTTATACTTGACTGGGATCTAAACTCAGATCCTCATCCTCAGCAAATGCTCTTACCCTCTGATCTAATTAGGGTTACTGTGGCTGTTATGAAGCGCCATGACTAAAGCAACTTGGAGACGAAAGGGTTTATTTGACTTAAGTTTTATCATAACTGTTCATCACTGAAGGAAGTCAGGACAAGAACTCAAACAAGTCAAAATCCTGGAGGCAGGAGCTGATGCAGAGACCATGGAGGATGCTGCTTATTGGCTTGCTTCACATGCCTTGCTCAGCCTTCTCCCTGATAGAACACAGGACCATCAGCCCAGTGAGGGTCCCACCTACAATGGGCTGGGCCATCCCCCATCAATCACTAAGTAAGAGAATGCTTTACTGGCTTTCCTGCAGTCCAGGGTTTATGGAGTCATTTTCTCAGTTGAGGCTCTCTCCTTTCCAATGACTCTAGCTTGTGTCAAGTTGACATAAAGCTAAGCAGCACACTCACCAAGTCATCTCTCCTACCTAACCTTTATTTCAGACGACCTTGACAGTTTTAAGGAGGGCCTCTCAAGCATTTTATCAAATGCCCACTCTTGGATCTGTCTGTCATTTGTTTATTTTTTACACCAAGTTCTGAGCTTTTGAGAGGAAGACCATCAAACAAATGTTTTCTCTCTATCATGTCAAGGGACGGCTATGTTATCACGACTAGTTTCTACCACTCTGAAGTTACTTCTTTTCCTTCCTATATTGTACCCTTTGGAAGGAAGTCATACATAAAACTCACCCCTAAGTTATGCATTACCGTCGGAGGGGAAACTTCTACATATCCCATGGTATGGGAACTTTATGTGTGGAATATTAGTCTCTGTTCTCTCTCTCTCTCTCTCTCTCTCTCTCTCTCTCTCTCTCTCTCTCTCTCTCTCAGCTATCTATCTATCTATCTATCATCTATCTATCTATCTATCTATCTATCTATCTATCTATCTATCATCTATCTGTATGTCATCTAAATCATCTAATTTATCTATCATCTATCTGTATATCATCTATCTACCATCTATCAACATCTGTCATCCATGTATCTGTCAATTATCTATGTATCTATCTCTACCATCATTATTATCGAGCTAGCTATCATTTGTCTGTTAGTACATATGTTTATTTGTATTTATGTATGTATATGTGTCACCACCTGGCTAGCTATCATTTACTTATCTATTATCTATTTATTAGCTGTCTCTTTATAATATATCTGAATCCACAGGCATTTATCTTATGTTCTAGTCACCCCATTTCTGGCTCATAGAAGGTCTTTCAGTTTGCCCCTGAGTTCCTTGAACGTTCTTGCATGAGATACCTTTTCCCATGCAAAGCTTTCTTGTTTCCAGGCACTGAATATCACTCCAGGCTACTTTGTTAGCTTCTTTTGGGAATGGTATTAGAAATCAAGACTGAGCTTGCTTTGTGCTCTTTAGCTCTAGTGACATTTCGTTTTTATGAATAGATAATACACATGTCACCATCTTAACCTGTGAAACTGCTTCTGTCCTTCCTATAGCAGTGTCACGTGGTGTGATGGTTTGTATGTGCTCAGCCCAGGGAGGGGCACTATTAGAGGGTGTGGCCCTGCTGGAGTAGGTGTAGCCTTGTTGGAGTAGGTATGTCACTGTGGCTTTAACACCCTCATCCTAGCTGTCTGGAAGTCAGTCTTCCACTAGCAGCCTTCAGATGAAGATGCAGAACTCTCAGCTCCTCCTGCACCATGCCTGCCTAGATGGCTATGCTTCCTACCTTGGTGATAATGGACTGAACCTCTGAACCTGTCAGCCAGTCCCAATTAAATGTTGTCCTTTATAAGACTTGTCTTGGTCATGGGGTCTGTCCACAGCAGTAAAACCCTAACTAAGACACTTGGGCAGTGAGAGCAGTCAGCTACAGGACTGTTGATCTGACAACACTCAGTAATGTAGACTACAGGGCAAGAGCAGTATAAATAGGAGTCCTTTATGTCACAGTTCCAAAGAATTAAAGATGGTTTTGTATACAGTATGCCACATAGACATTTTTTATTGCTTCAGGCTAAATTTGGGGTTCTGAACAAGGTAAATTAGGAGCCTGGGGGATAAGCACCCATCTCCATGTGATGGATGAATCCTTCGGTTCATGATGAATGGGCCTCTAAACCAAACATGTCAATACCTGAGGAGCGTGGGAAGGAGAACGCTCGTCACCTTCAACGAGGTTAAATGCTTTTCTCTCAACTTCATGTGAAAACAGGCTCCCTGGTTACAGTTTGATCCCAAGACAAAGAAAGAAAGGTCAGTGATCGAAAGCAATTCTTTACCGTCAAATTAAGATGTGACAAATTTGTCTATTCTTCACTGACAATATTTTGCTTTTTCTACAAAACCAAGATTAAAGTGAAAGAGAAAACAAAGAAAAGAAAGACTGTGCTGTTTAAGATCTTTCATTTCAGCGTCTGTTTGTTTCCATTTGCTGATTTAGATGCTATTTGTAAATGACTTGAGTTTACTATCATTACACCATGAACATCTGCTCGCCCTCCTCTCCTCTCTTTCTACCCTCTCTCCTCTCCCTGTCTCTCTCTTCCTCGTTTTGCTATATATTTCAAGTTGACCTCAATCTTGTCATCCCCTACTTCTGCTGCTCCAGTGGTAGCAGTACAGTTGCTACATAAAAATTATTAAAAAGTCAAAATTGTAGAATACTTTTAGCAAAGAGAGCTAAGTTTGCCACCAGGAAAGAGTTCAATAATATTTAAGAAAAATAAAGCATGCGTTGGTGAAATATCTAATTGGGTAAAAGTGCTTGCTGCTAGACTTAAGAACCTATGTTCAATCCTCAGGACCCTCCCAGTGAAATTAGAAAGCTGAGCCCTGAGAGATTTCTTCTGACCCCCACAGACAAGCAATGGTGTCCATACATGCAAATGCGTACATGTGCAAACACATACCTCCACTATCACATTAAATCCATACACACAATAATTTTAAAAAATAAAGGAAGTAAGGTTCAGTCGGAAGTGTGAAAATGAGTGGTTGCATGCAGGTGTAGTCCTTTCATTGATTATGATTCAGTTACTCAGCACAAACTCACCCCAGACAGTTGACAGGTCTTCGACTTTCTTTCAGTATCAACATGCAAAGATGCTTCAGAAATATTCCGATACTAACAGTCATGTGGCCTGTCTGTGAACTGCATTGGCCACAAACAAGGATACATTGAGGTGGTATCTCAGGATTACCTGAGATAATCGTAGTGCTCCATGCTGGATGGTGACTGCTCAGCCAATCACATCATTGCCACCTGGAGATGACATAGGCTCCACCAGTGCCCTTGTAACAGCCATAGCTATGGCACAAGTAACTCAGACTCCCATAAGAATTGGTAAGAGGGTTGGCTTCAGTGGTTTCTAACATTCTCAAGGGTAAGCATAATAAAAATGCTCATCAGAGTTTGACTTGACTTCCTGACACACAAGATGCTTACATAATCATGACATAGTTGAAGGGCTGAAAGAATGTATCATAGGTTCCTGGTGGAATGTTGACAAGTCACCCTTGTGTCCCAAGTGGGGACTTTGAGCCAATATTCAGTGTGTAATTTGTGCAAAAGTGAATGAAGAATGAATTAGTAAATGGACGCATGAGGTGACAAGATCAAAAGAGATTAAATGACTTCTCCAAGGTTAGAGAGAACAAAAGCCAACATTTGTCAAGTAATATGGTTAGACGACACTAAAACTAGCCATTCTTTCCTACCTCTGAGTTACACAGCATATGGAAACCATTAATGCAATTTAGCCATGTTATTCAGGAATGCTGGTTCCCAGAAGGCAACTAAACAAGTTAGTTATCAGGGCTTACAGCCTTTTCTACAAGGCCAATTTCAAGGCTCTGCCTTGAATCTATGAATTTAAACCTCTTATACCATATAATTTGTATAACCTAGGCCAGTTCCCCACTGGCAAAAGTCACATTAAAATTTACTCAGCTGAACTCAGGTCCTAGGGCTCTGCTGATCCTATTTTTCATCTTTAGACACAGCTAAGAAGCAGGTAGGTGGTTCTCTGTGTCTTTCCTCACTGTTATGAGCTTTGATCAGTTTGGTTTGATAAACCAGGTTCTGTAGTGATCTTTAGGGGAGTCAGCTCTTAATATAATGCATTTTTCAGTTCTTTCCTTCTTTTTCAAACTTAACATTACAAAGTTGACATCTCTTTGAAAGTGTAAAAATTAACCAAGGAGAAGCAAGGTGTGGGTGTCCTAGCTTTCCTCGAGTATGGAGCATAAAGTAAATATGCTACTATTTTTTGTTATATAACTTAAGAAATAAAATAACAATTCAGCTGAAAGTAATTTTTAAAAAATCTTTTATTTCTAGTACTTGGGTTCTAGTAAATCTGTAGAAGTGCTGCTTAGTGGCTTCCATTCTGAATGAAATAATTTGCTATTATGTTGAATACAGAAGAAACATGGTTTTGACTCTGGGACACCGAGTGGTTCATGACACATGGCAAACTGTGATAAGCTTCCCTGCCCCTTTACATGCCCAGTTTAATTTCTCAAATATACACAGAAATGCACAGTCCTGGACTTGCAGTAAAGTGTCTGTCTTGAGAGTCATTTAGTCCAAACGACTCTAAAAAATGGCTGTCAGTTCCAGACGTTTCCAACTGGATAGGACAACAGTCACCACATGTCCCACAATACACCCCACACAATGTAAACATACCATTCACGTCCACAACTCAGATATTTATGGCATTTTCCATCGTTGCCATGTCAACTTATGCAGCCACCGGGTCATTAAATCAGGCTGTCAGCAACCAAGATGGTAACACAGCAAAAAATTCCAGTTGCTGACATGAAACATTACATTGATCATTTCGAGACTTTTTTTTCCAGCTGTCTCTTGTTTTATGCTCTTCACTGCTTTTGACTTGGTCTCTTAGGACACAAGAAGCATACAAATGAACTATTTAAAATTCAATAGAAACCCCAGCTCACTCTTGATTACTTTTGTTTTCATAGAACTTTTCATTGGTGAGCATCTTAGGGTCACATACTAAGAGACGAAGGAATGGATTTTGTGATTGATGCAGATGACTAACTTTTATCTCTCGAAGTTGAATTCACTGCTTTTCACACCCTGCCTTCTGCACGGAATGGTTCTCAGAAAAATCTCCTGGATTTCACATGAGTTTGTTCTTATTTCTTCCTTACTGAGTTTGGGAGCATCTTTTTTTTTTTTTCCTCCCAGAATCATGGAAAAAATCTACTCACCTGAGATGAAAAGTTGGGTGTGTAACAGTAACAGTAACTGGATAATTCTGGGTTTATGTGATTATTTTCATTTCATAAAGGTGATCCCTTGAACATACAATTAAATTGTATGTTCAATTGCATGTTGTACCACTGCAGTACTTTTCACAAAATCTCACAAGCCAGAAAGACTTTATGCTACAGCAAGTGTGAAGAATAATAGAAAATAAGAAACTAATATTTTGATGTAAATGGTGATAAATTCTGAGACTAAATGCCATTGTTCATAAGTAGAGCAATGAAGATGTAGTTGCTCTTGTTTACTTCATATTATCTTTTCTCTTGCATATGCTTTCCTCTGCTGTCTCTTGACAGGTTTACTGTCCCATAAGTATTGCTGTGGAATGGAAAGGGAGCGTCTATGGAATATGGGGAGAAGGATAGAGTATTCACTCTATTGCTGTTAAGCAAACACTTACCAAAATGGAGAAGCTGGGAGCAAAACTGAAGATCCTGGCTGCCCAATACTCAGGGTTTAGTTGCAGGTAAAGAGCCTTGAATAATGGATGTTGATGGCATCCTGCCTTGGAAACAGAGTTGGGTATGATAAGCTTTGTCTTCAAAGATGGGTTAACAGCTGCTGACAGTTACAGATGAAGATAAAGAATGTTAAACCAAAGGATTCTTGACCAAATGCTCGAGTGAGGTGGCATAATCCCAGAATGAAAATGGAGATTATGTGTGTCAAAGTGTGATAAATAGGTTACAAGAAAGGACCATTCACAGAGGGGTCTGAGTACTTAGATGTATAGAAGACAAGTTACAGAGTTAGATGGGGATATAATCATAACTGTGATTTTTTTTGAAAAGGTGAATCTTATTGGAAGAAGAACAGGCCATGAGGCCACTGGAAGTTCATTAGAATAATTAGATTAAGGAGAGAACAGAGAAGATATAAAAAGAAGATTCCAAACTTTCGATTTGAAGCCCGAAGATTCTAGAATAGGAAAGTCTTCTGAATGTGTTAAAGTGAATGTGATAACTACAGAATGAAGACATACTCAAGTCACGCAAGGAAATACGTGCAGCAATGAAAAGGAGCAGGTGCCAAACTCAAAGGGAATGGAATAAAAGTTGAGATCTCCAAGAACTGTGGAGGTTTTCTCACCTCAGGTAAGCATAAGTCTGGGGACTGGGGTCCCAGACTATCAATGGGCACCAAACCCACACTGAGTCAGTGATCTCGAGATTCTGTTTCTCAGGAACTTGAAGGCAGTGGCTGGGCAAGTCCCAAAAAAGGAGGATCTTTGTTTTTTTGTTTTTGTTTTTATCAGTGAGAGCTTAAGAGAAAGGAAGCAAGCAGCTCCTTCTGTACAGGAGTGTCTCTGCAGAAAAGGTTGTCACCAAAGATCCCTATCCAATGGCTAGTCAATCACAGTTGTGTTGAGGCATAGAGGATGTGCCAGCTAGGTTTAGGTCAACTTGGCACAAGGTGGAGTCATCTGAAAGGAGGGAACCTCTATTGAAAAATTTCACCTATCAGATCTGGCTGTAGGGCATTTTCTTAATTATTGATTCATGTGGGAGGGTTCTTATTGTGAATGGTGCCTGCCTTCTAGGCTGGTGGTCCCGAATGCCATAAGAAAGCAGGCTGAGCAAGCTTGAGGAGCAAGCCAGTAAGCAGCACTCCTCCATGGCCACTGCATCTGTTCCTGCTTCCCAGTAACTTGAGTTCCTGTCCCTCATTTCTCTAAGTGATGGATTGTTACCTGGAAGTAGAAGTAAAATAAAACCTTTCTCCTTGAGTTGTTTTTGGTCATGGTGCTTCATCACAGCAAAAGAAGCCTTAATTAAGACAGGTAGGTGTGAACTGGTCAGGCTGGTTATCCTGCCCATGAAGTGTTCATGTGAGGCTCTATTCCTGGAGTTTTGAGCATAATATTCAGGGTAATGGAGTATCTAATCACACACAGCTTTCAGGCAGTCCTGTTCATTGAGTTTCTATGTAAAGGGAAAAGAAAGATAAAGTCGAGAAACCAGAGCATGAACCAGTGCCCCTAAACATTTTTTGGTATTGGCCTTTGGCCAGTATAGAGCTGCTGATAGGACCAAGGACATTTCTGTTTTCTGGCAACTGCTTTTTTTTTTTTTTTTTTTTTTAATGCTCCCCACCCTAAACTGCCAGTCCAGTTTCCTTCTCCTGTTCTCATCAAAATTGTATGGCAACGTCTCATAAAGATAAGACTGAGCAAAGGAATCCAGGCACAAAAAGGTGAATAATGGTGCTTCCACTTAGAATTCAAAGTTGATAGTTGAGTTGGATGGTTGGAGGAGGTGCAGCATCTAGAAGGAAACACTTTGAGGTATCAACTGCTCTGTTTCTTTTTCCTCTCCTGTTCTCTCCTCTCCTGTTCCTCTTCTTCCCCCTCCCCTTCCCTTCCCCCCGCCCCTCCACTCTTCTCTCCTCTCCTCTTTCTTCTCCTACTCTCCTCTTCTCTTCCTCTTCCTCTGCCTCTCTCCTCTCCTCCCCTCCTTTCCCCTCCCCTTCCTTCTCCTCTCCTCCCTTCCCCTCTGTTCTCCTCCCCCCTCTCTCTTCCCCTCCTCCTCCTTTCCCCTCTCCCCTCCCTTCCCCTTCCCTCTTCTCACCTTCCCTCCCTCTCTTTCTTTCTGAGGCAAGGTCTTGCTTTGTAGTCCAGGCTGCTACCAAGCTCTATAGCTAGGTTAACTTTGGGTTCAGGATCCATTTACCACCACCTAAGGTTACCATGGCAGCAGTGAGGATAGATAAAACCTCATCTCTTTCCACTTTTTGTTATTGTTTTTGATTTCTTGAGATGACTAACTTTATAGCCCAGACTAGAATGAAACTTATAGAACCCACTATGTAGCCTAGACTGGCCTCAAATTTACATCAGTCCAACTGTCTCAGCCTCTAGAGCAATGGTTCTCAACCTTACTAATGCTGTGATCATGTAATATAGTTCCTCATGTTGGGGTGACTCTCAACCATATAATTGTTTTCATTGCTGCTTCGTAACTGTAATTCTGCTACAGTTATAGATTGTAATGTAAATATCTGTTTTTTCTTTCTTTCAGATGATCTTAGGCAACCTCTATGATAGAGTTGTTCAATCCCCAAAGGTTTCTTGGCCCACAGGTTGAGAACCATTGGTATAAAATGATGGGATTACAGGGGTGAACTTTCAGGCCTGGATCTAATCAAGTTTTCAATAAATCATATGTAATACTAGTGACTGTATTCATCATGTATATACATTAGGTGCCCAGAATGTGTTCATATTGTATCAAGGTTTATACTCTTGGACCATCTCCCAACTTTTTGTTTACTTCCCAGCAAGTGATAACCACCACCAATCTGTCTCTGGTCCTATGAGGTCAACTTTTAGATTCTTCACATCACCGTGACTATGCAGTACTTGTTGTTCTGGGCCTAGTTTATTTCACATATCATAACATTCTCCTTGTTCACATGTGAAATCAGAAATGGCAGAATTGTCTTCTTTTTAATGGCTGGATGATGTGCCAAACTCCTCTGCTTATCTATCTGTCTTTAATGAATATCTAGGCTGTTTCCATATCTTTCTGGTTATGATTAATACTGTGGGGAACATGGAGTTGTGCATAACTCTTTTTATTTCTTCTTTACTATTTTTTATTTCCTATTTTACTTACTTTCCCTCCTTCAGATATAAACTTGTAAGTGGATTGTATATTTGATATTTTAAAAAGAAGCCTCTGTACTATTTTCCATAATTACTGAACCAGTCTAAACTCCTACCAACTGTATGCAAGTATGTACTTTATCCCAAATATTCACCCAAATGCAACATTTCTTGTCTATTCAGTAGTAGCCTTTCTGAGATGTTTGCGCTAACAGCTCAATTTAGTGCTGCTTGTATTCTCTCAATCATAATGCTGAACATATTTTATATCTGTAGCTACCTTTGTGTCTCCTTTGACAAAACATCTATTCAGGTCCCTTGCACACTGTAAAGATGAGGGTTCTTTTGCTATTGTGTGTATGTGGTTTTTACACGTTTTGAATATTAGCCTCTTCCCAGAATTCCCAGTATTTTACACATTCTGTAATGTGCTTTTTCCACTTTAATTTGCTATAGACTGCAGAAACTTTTAAGTTTGAGATAGACCCACTTGGTTTTGTTTTTGTTTTTGTATTTGTTTTTATTTTGCTTTGTTTTGCTTTTGTTGCCTGAAATTCTCCTGTTTTAATCTAATGACATTTTGCCAAGGCCAGGGTCACTGACTTTCCCTGCACTGTCCTGTGTTTTCTACTAAGTATCAAAGACCACAAAAGAAGATAACGCATGCAGGGATCTGGGCACAGAAAGAAGCGTAACAAAATCTTATTGTATCTGATACTCTCACATGCCACACTCATTCTGGATTATCTGTTCATTCCTGTGGCAACTGGATCAGCAAGCCATTTCACAGATGAATACATAGTGGGCATGCATACATGAAAACTGGGCTGGCAAGATGGGTCCATAGGTATGGTTCATTGTTACCAAGTTAGAAGACCAGTGTTCTATCCTCAGTCCCCACATAAAAGAAGGGGAGAACTGATTCCAGCCAGTTGTCCTTTGATCTCTACTCACACTCTGTGACACACAAGCACGCGCGTGCACGCACGCACACACACACACACACACACACACACACACACACACACACAATGTGATCAGGACCCACAGTAAACTACTCTAAAAAGTTAAATAATGTGAAAGCATGATTTTCATATACAGTTTCCTCGTATCTCTTTTCCACTGCCATCTGCCTTTCTTCGGTTCCCAATATCCTCTTGCTCTTTCTTCTTTCTGTATTACTTCCTCACTTGAGCGTCAGCCACCTGTGAGGAAAGGGAGCAGAGACTTAATGCATGAGCCTTCTTTGTTCTGTGAATGTTCGCTTTCTTAGTTGGTTCCTTTGAGGTTTTATTGACGTAAATTTCTTTCTTTCTTTTTTTTTTTATTTGTCGCAACTTCAAACTTGCAGAAGTGTTGTATAAACACCACAAATACTTATTCAGATTACATGCTTATTTCTGTTTTATTTGCTGTATCAACCTTTCTCTTTGTCTTCTCTCTGCCTCTCCTGTACCAAACACAAAAGAATGCTCTCAGTAGACCTGGTCAAAGTGATCACTGTAACAACAACTTCTTGCTTCAACTCTACCCCATATTCACACAGAAACAGAATGGCATTTACCTTTTCTAGTTACAATGTCTATCCTTGTCTGTTCACAGCAGAGGCCCCTTAGCCATAAATCCTTAATGGTCTGAAAGAGTGGTAAACTGCTTCCTATATAATCACTGTGGATGCTTCAGAAAGGTGTGCACCACGTGGTCTAAAACCTGAGTTCAGATGGGTTTTAGAAACAGCAATTTAAATATCTGAAAGAGTAAGTTTCATGCATATAACAACTCTTCTTGTGAGGACTAGGGGAGACATCTCACAATCAAACACCAATATGTTTGCTCCACGTGCAAAGAGAATGACCACACTAGACATCGTCCAAGCTCCATTCATGACACTATCACCATCAATTGAACTTTGGTGTCCAACTTCAGAATCAGAACTTCTTGGTTTTATTTTTAGAATTGAATATAGAGGGTGCATAACTGCTCATTTTAATATGGTTGGGGTTTGGACTTTTGTTTTAATTAATACTAAAACATAATGCCAATTCTAAGAGCACTTAAAACAGCAGAGTTGAGGGCTAAAGATCCTTCCACCCACCAAGGTAGAATCAGTGTCAGAAAGTGGAAATGAATGGCCTCTCTTGACAAGAAAGGGTATTTTTGAAAACCATCGGGGATCAAAGATTCAGCAATAGTGAATGTGGTCTCCTTCCAAGGTGGCAGGGCTCGTCATAACCTTAGGGGCAACAGGTTGCTGATAACACTTTGTATTGAAGAACAGACAAGGTCACAGCCTTCACCCTTGTTCTCAGACTAGTGAATGTCATAATGCATCTCTAATAGTACACTGGCTCTTAATGTTACCAACCTCCTTCATATACTATAGATCTCTAATACTAGCTAAGTATAGAATACCTTCCAATTAGCAAGCTCTAAAGAGACCTCTAAAGCTCACTGTTGTTTCATTTTCTACAAGGTTCCATTCAGCATGAAATCAGAAATGCTCTCAAATTCTTAAAATGGCTTCACTCATATGACCCATCTACTTGAATTTGTGTTGAACGTTTTTAGTAAACAAATACTTGAGGTTGCTTACAATACAGTGTAAGGAAAAATGGCAGATTTAATTGACATGTAATTTGCTTATCTGAGATAGTTACCTGTTTTATGATTTATTGTTGCATATGATTTACTCTCAGTATCCATATATTGGAGCTGATTCATGTTACAACTGTTTTAAGCACTAGAAAAAAATGTTTAAACCACTTGCTATGATCATAAACCATACAGAGTGTAACAGTCAGTGATGTGGGTTTTACAAGTTCCAGTATAACCAGTGAATTGCACAAGAGGGGGCCAGTGGGATGCAATGTGTGTCTCGCTGTGGTGAAAGAGAAACCAGGAATGGCAGGTTTCACCAGGGAACCACCCTTTTATTAAGAAGCCCCTTGCATCTTGGGTTGGTATGTCTGGGTTGATGCTTGAGCTTAGAACTGTGAACTGCAGCCACCATCACAGCATCAGGTGTGCAGAGACAAGTGACTAAGTGGATAACTCATT
Source organism: Mus musculus (assembly GCF_000001635.26). Taxonomy (NCBI): domain Eukaryota; kingdom Metazoa; phylum Chordata; class Mammalia; order Rodentia; family Muridae; genus Mus; species Mus musculus. Next base: position 147,879,152 of record NC_000068.7, on the reverse strand, counting down.
TTAATGAGAAGCACACCAAGGTCCTCTGAAAAACATGTCACAGTCAGGGGCTGGAGAGATGGCTTAGATGGTAAAATATTTGCCTTGTAAACAAGAGGACCTGAGTTCAAGTCCCAGAACCCATGTAAAAAAATTAATAAAAATAAAAATAAACCTTAAAAGTGGGGGTAGGCCTTTGCTGTGCTGAAGGGTAACAAAACAAACAAATAAATGAACAAACACAACACCCAAGTGGATTCCTGGGGCTTCCTTGGCAGCTATCCTAGCCTACTTACTTGGTGAGCTCCAGGCCAGGAGACCTTGCTTTATAAAGAAAGAGGGACGAAGGAAGGAAGGAAGGAAGGAGAAGGAGAGGAAGGAAGGAAGGAAGGAGAGGGAGGAAGGGAAAGAAAGAAAGAAAGAAAGAAAGAAAGAAGAAAGAAGAAAGAAAGAGAGAGAAAGAGAGAGAGAAAGAAAGAAAGAGAAAGAAAGAGGAGAGAGAGAGATGCAACCTAGCATTACTAGCTGAATAGGTTGATTTAATTTATGGTGGTTCCACGGAATCCACAACGGAGGATTTCCCTCTTTTCTTCTTCACAATACCTTTGCTTCGGAGCTCAGTTTTGGAGTTTATCAAGGCAAGGCCCTCACAGCACTAACCCCCAACCCTGTTTGCAGACAAGTTCTACTCGAGTAAGCCGTATTTGGACAGCCATATATTTCATTTAGACCTTTTGCAATGACTGGGCCAAGGTCAGTTTCATATTCGGTGGAAATCATAGAGCGACACTTGAGATAAACAGAATGTTTACTCTCTCCCTGTGAGCCCGGGCTGATATGTAAATTCATCCTTATTCTTTCATCAAATTTGCATTTCCCCTCTTAACCAAACACCGCGGGGATCCAAATCAAACAGTTTTAATGATGGTCAACTCTTTCTGACCGATGGCCATATCAGAGGGAAAAAACAGCAATTTAGATTAAAATGAAAAGCTCGCTGCAATATAACTCTCCTCTCCAGGTTGTCGGTAATTGGAGAGGCGTTTTGATGCTTCACTGCTTAACAGTAATTACCATGGCCTCTGGCTTTTGCGCGCCTTCTCCTGCGCCCCCTTATCTCCTACAAACACGCTGCATTCACCCACCGGCCCAATTTTTTATTTTAGTTTTCTGGTCAAATAAATCAAGGACCCCTAGCAAAGTCTTAGTGTTGAAAGGGAGAAATGAAAGAGCAGAGGGGACGACTTGGTTGTCTTAACGTTTCTTAGCTATTTCCATCTAGGAAGAGAGACCCAGAGAATAAATAACAACAGGATACAGAAGGAAAATCAGAACCCTGGATTCTGTGGATAATTGTCTTTCTATGTTGTAACTTCAGTTAAAGCTCACTGCAGGAGAAAGTGTGTCACTCACTAACTCTAAGGTGAGCTCTTACATAGGAAGCCAAGAGTATCTAAATAGCCTGCAGCCCTCTGAAAAGCTACTAGCAGAAGCTTAAATCTCTGAAGCAGTTAACCAAGAGAGAGCCTCCGAACTGAGAGGTAAAGTTAGTACCTGTGTTTGTTCTTCATTCTTTCCGAACAAAGGAAACTATTTCTCTGCCATGAGTCTGCAGAACGCGGGGGATTAAACAACAGGACCACACAATTCATTCACATTGCTTGGGGCTGGCTGCCAAACTCCAGGACCGACCCCACCCCCGCCCAGGGAAAAGTCAAAATCCGCTGGGTTTTTGTCCCTGCAACTTGGACTGCAGGGGCCTTGCTCGGGGTAAGAGGAGTGTACGGTGGCTTCGCTGCCCATCTTGGGCTGGGTTTTGTTTCTGCACCTATAAGCAATGTTAACAAGTTCAAAGCAAGGGGTCTCAGAGACAGGCTGCACAAAGACACGGGCTGGATAGCCAGGGGGAGGGTTAAGGGGGGGTGTGTGGAGAAAATGACATTCTTTCAGATGCTCCAGGCTTCTGTTTCCTGTAAGGAATAAAAAATGAAGACTTGGCCCTGAGCCTTGCTAGGTTACTGAAGATCCCCCATTTGGAATGTCAGACACATCAGTAAACGACTCGATCCGGCAACAGAGCTAACATAATTCACGCCATTGACACAACAAGAGGAGTGTCTCTCCCCATCTCCAGTGCTTGTCTTTGGAAAAAAAGACAACGAAGAAAAAGAAAGAAAGGGAAAGAGAAAGCAGAGCGGCCAGGGGCTGTGGGGGGCGAGGCAGAGGACACAGTTTCCTTTTCATCGCGGCTGTCAAATGGCGATCTAATGTGGCTGGGCTGCAGGAGAGCAGATAGCTTCTCGGAAGCCTGCGAGTATTTCTGC
>NC_000068.7:144221849-144284349 GCF_000001635.26 Mus musculus | reverse complement strand
TTCTTGTAAGGAAGCCGAGATGGCTCACTGAGCAAAGCCAGCTGCTTTCAAGTCAGACAATCTGAGGTAAGTTAGAGTCCCAGAACTCGGGCTGGAGAGATGGCTCAGTGGTTAAGAGCACTTACTGTTCTTCTAGAGGACCCAGGTTCAGAACTCACACCCACAACTTCAGATTCAAGGTATCCTCTTCTAGACTCAATTACTCCTGTGCACAAACTCAAACACACACACACACACACACACACACACACACACGATTAAACATATTAGATTTCTTGCACGTTTGTATGTACACCACACATGTGCCTGATGCCCCTGGAGGTGAGAAGAGGGCATCAGCTCCCCCGGAACTGGTGTTACAGGTGACTGTGAAACACCACGTGAGTTATAGTAAACCAAACTCTGGAAGAGCAGCAAGTGCTCTAACCAGTGTGCCACCTCTTCAGCTCCTAAGCTGTTGTAGATACTAAAGCTTTATTGTATTTTGAGACAGGGTCTGGTGTCACTGTATTGCCAGCCCAGCCTTGCTTTGAATATTCTATATAGCTGTATCTAGTTGAGTCATGGCAATCCTCCTGCTTCAGCTTCCTGAGGGCTAGGATTGCAGGTGTGTATGCTTGTACCACACTTAGGTTGTATATGTGTGGATGCACAGAAGGACGATCTGTAGAGCTGGGTCTCCTTTTGTCCTGCGGGTCCTGGGAGTTATTTTCCTTTTGAAAATTGGAAGCTGCCAGTATCTAAACAACAGCTTACAACTGTCTGTAACTCCAGTTCCAGGGCAGCTGACACCCTCACATACACATACAAGCAGACAGAACACCAATGCACATAAAATAAAAATAAATGAATCGGGCTGGTGAGATGGCTCAGCAGGTAAGAGAACTGACTGCTCTTCCGAAGGTCCCAAGTTCAAATCCCAGCAACCACATGGTGGCTCACAACCACCCGTAATGAGATCTGACATCCTCTTCTGGTGTGTCTGAAGACAGCTACAGTGTACTTATGTGTAATAATAAATCTTAAAAAATAAAATAAAATAAAATGAAATAAATGAATCACTAAGAATTTAAAAAATGTTACAAAAACAAAACAAGCCAGGCAGTGGTAGTGCACACCTTTAATCCCAGCATTTGGGAGGCAGAGGCAGGCGGATTTCTGAGTTCGAGGCCAGCCTGGTCTACAGAGTGAGTTCCAGGACAGCCAGGGCTATACAGAGAAACCCTGTCTTGAACAACCAAAAATAAAAAAAATAGAAATTAAAAAAAATTTATACTCGGAAAATCTATTTCATTGGATTTTAATATAAACACTATTTTTAGAGCAGTGGTTCTCAACCTGTGAGTCGTGACCTCCTTGGGGGGGTGTCACCTATCAGATATCCTGCATCTCAGATATTTACATTATGATTCATGACTGTAGCAAAATTAGTTATGAAGTAGCAACAGAATAATTTTATGTTTAGGGCTCTCCACACACGGGGAACTGTACTAAGAGTCCCTGCACTAGGGAGCCTGAGAACCATTTAGGGGGAAAGGAGGCATCCAAAAGTTAGTGATATTACTTATTCAAGTTTGGCTTTCTTGTTCTATGCCTTTAGTAGTGATCCTTGCTTCTTGAGCGTCTCACTATTTTCCTAGGCTGGACCCCACCTTTGGGGCCTTCCCACCTCAGCCTTCAGAGCACCAGGGACTGAATACATGTGGCACCGTGCCCCATGGTTTTTGTTTGTTTTTTTTTGAGACAGGGTTTTTCTATATAATAGAGCCCTGGCTGTCCTGGAACTCGCTCTATAGACCAGGCTGGCCTTGAATGCAAGGAAATCTGCCTGCCTCCCGACTGCTGGGATGAAAGACTTGTACCACCACCAGCCAACAGATTAAAACATTTTAAAGAAAATTATGCTTCTGTGTGTGGGCAGGTACCCCGAGAGGCAGAAGAGCGCCTCAGACTCCCTAAAACTGGAGTCAGACTATTGTTAGCTGCCATGTGGGTGCTGGGAAGCAACCTGTGGTCCTCCTGAAGGCAGCCACTGCTCTTTACCACCAAGCACTCTCCAGCCCTCTCCCTGTCTTTTAAAAACATGTATCTTGGGGCTGGAGAGATGATTCAGTAGTTCAATGCCTCCTGCTTTAAGAGGACTAGAGTTTGGCTCCCAGCACACGTCTGGTAGCTCATGCTGCCTGTAACTGCAGGTCCAGAGGATCTGATGTCCTCTTCTGACCTCTGCCAACTGTGCCATACACTCTCAGAGACATATATTCATCAGACAAATACAAATTAAAGAAAAAAAGTCTTTACAATGTCAATATCCCTCTCCTCAGGTCGAGGCTGTAACTGATGTGGTAGAAGTTAGCGATGCTGTGGACAAGCTGTGGCCTGTACGAAGGGAGCCCGTCTGGAGTTGTGCTTCACAGAGCTTGGAAATGCATTAGCATTTTCCAAGTCAGCCTTCAAACAGGGACTCAGCACCAGTAGCTCTCCAGGGAGCACTGAGACTGTCAGCTGTACCAGGAACTGCGCAGGCATTCAGCCTTTTGGAGTGAGCAGCTACCATGTTCTCTGGCCCTTCAGCACTGATCACTCTTAGACTACCCAGCCCTATAGTTTAAGTCAATCCAGTAAATCTTCTTTTAAAAAAGATTTATTATATACACAGCATTCTACCTGCATTTATGTCTGGAGGCTGGAAGGGGGCACCAGATCACATTACACAGATGGTTGTGAGTCACCACGTGGTTGCTGGGAATTGAATTCAGGACTTCTGGCAGAGCAGCCAGAACTCTTAACCTCTGAGCCATCTCTCCAGCCCCAGTAAATCTTTTTATATTTTCTTGGCTCACTTCCGCTAGAGAACCCTGTAGACATATCTATATCCTGGTGACTTTGTCAGGTAACTATGGTTGAGTTCACCTAGGACACCTTCTTTGGCGCATTTTTAGAGCTCAGTAAACTCCTGGGCCAGTGGTAAAATTTCAGACTTAAAGTCCAAGTGCAATGATTAGACTCAACGCATGTGCCAAGGGTTTGATTCCCAGGACTGCAGGAAATATATAAACAAATGATGATAAAGTCCAAACAATTTTCAGGTCTATGAAATCACCCTATAAATACACCTTTAAACAAAAACAAATAAAATGCTTTATTACCTTTTCTTTTAAATAAGCTCATTTTTGCTCAGAGAATACTGTAGAAGAGGCAGGAGAGAGTATTGTAGGAGCCATAGGGGTCATGAACACCACAAAAAAGCCCAGAGAATCAACTAACCAGGCAGGACTCATAGGGGCTCAGTGAGACAGAACCGGCAGTCAGGCAGCGTGAACCGGTTTGACCTAAGTCCCTGCATCTGTGTTAGGACTGGGTAACTTGGTCCTCTTGTGGGACCCCTAACAGTGGGAGCAGGGGCTGTCTCTGACTCTTTTGCCTGCTTTTGGGACCCCTTTCCTCCTACTGGCTTGCTTCATATGAGGGAGGTGCCTAGTCTTATTGCAACTTGATATAACATGTTAGGTTGATATCCCCGGGAGGCCTGCCCTTTTCTGAAGGGGAACTGGGGAGGAGTGAACCAGGGGGAGAGAAGAGGTGAGAGGCTGGGGGAGGAACTGGGAGGAGAGGAGGGATGGGAAACTGGTTAGGGTGTAACATGTGAGAAAATAAATAAAGATGAGAGAAGTCAGAAAAAAAAGCTCACTATTCATGTGGATGTATGTCTGTGCACGAGTCCTCAAAAGGCCAGAAGAGGTGCTGGGTCCCCCGGAACTGACCTCATAGACAATGTGAGCTGCCAGACATGGGTACTGGGAACAGAACTCTGGTCCACTGAAAGACTAGGAATCAGTTAAATATCTTTTATTTTTTTTTAAGACTAATGAAAACTAAATGTGATTGTGTAACTTATAATTTTAATGCTACTAGATTTACTTTATAAAACAGAAAACCGTCTCCCAAGAACAGCCAATGATTTTTTTTTTGTTGTTACTTATCAAACACAGAAAAAAAGTTTTACCATTGTTCCTCTTTGTTAACAAGTTCCACAACAGTATTTTTTGTAGTCCATGGCCTGCTGACACCAGAAATAGATACCCAAACCCTAGCGACGGTGACTTCCACACTCAGGCTTCCTGCTGCTGGGGCTTCTCTGGTAAGGAAAAGGACCTAGCCAATGATGTATTGCCTGCCCCAGCTCTCTAGGCAGCCAGGCTTCCTTAGGCTGAAATAAGTTTTTCCTAATGACACAGAGTGTATAAAACACCTTCTAGGAAACTGTGGTGGCGATGCCTACGTGCTTGCTTGCTCACTCTCTCTCTCTCTGTATACCCTGAGGGTGCAGGGCCCCTCCCATCCCTGAGAACTCTAGGGACATGTGTGGCACATGATGCTTCATTTGGCCTTCTGATCTCAATTCAAAGACTGGGCATCCTGCCAGGGACACAGAGGTTTGCAAGGGAGCCCAGAAGTCCCTGGGCAGCTGCCAATCCCAGTGTCCTCCTCTCAGGTGAGAAACAGCCAGAGGTCGTGCAGCTGGTGAGTCAGGCGCTGACCTCCAGACTCTCTGGCTTCTCGGTGGGTACATCCCAACCCACCACACCTTCAGCTTGTGTTAATGTAGCCCTCAGTTCCCCGCATTCCTCTTTAGAAACTCAGTGGACAGCAGTGCATCTCCCAAACAGAGATCGCCGCGCAGCATCGCCAAGCAATCCCGGGCCTCTACGCTGGCTCTGGAGCGCTCAGGTTCTTTTGCTTTTCTGTATATTCTTCTAGTCGGAGAAGCCACTTGGCCCAATACTTGGAACAGAGCTCTTCATCCATGAAGTGAGGGTGCGCAGGGGACCCATCCTTATAGGCCACCACAATTAATCCACACTGAACCTACAGAGAAACACAGTGCAGCTTCAGCACTTCCTCTCGTGCCAGGGCAAATTAGCCAGTGCTAAGCATGCTATAGGAGTATCTCCAAACCCACTGCTAAGATGGGCCGGTTAAAGACTGCACCAGGACACAGGAGAGCACAAAGATGGCCGACAGACCCTGAAGAATGGACCGTGCTCACGAAGCAGCAAAGCAAGGCAAAAACCCAAACCAACCAAACAGCAGCAGTAGCCCAGGAGGGGAGGAGAGTGCGCTGTAGTTAGAGAACGCTGAACAGCAGTAAGCAGTGCTTTAAGTACGAGTAAAACCCAAACCACCACAACCAGCTTATCACGCAGGAGCTCATGTTCTGACCTGAAAACTGTAGTGGGCATCATGGTTTACGGCACCCATGTACGCCACAACTTGCAGCGGGTTGTCATATGTATTTCGAATTAAAGGTTTTGGTTTTTCTGATGTCTTCCAATCAATCACACACAGCTTGCCCCTAAGGAGAATCCAGAGGAATTCTTTGTAAGTAGCAGTTCAAACTGAAAACTCAGGCCACCAAGATGGCTCAATGGGTAAAGGCGCCCTGCTGGCAAGCCCACAGACCCAAGCACAGTGCCTGGGACTCAAACGGTAGGAGAGCAAACTCCCGAGGTTGTGCTCCAATCTCGACTTGCAAACTGTGGTGTGAGAACCTACACATATGTACATGTACACACACAAACACACACACACACACACACACACACACACACACACACACTCACACACTCCAAATAAACACATAAACAAACAAACAAGGGGCTGGTGAGATGGCTCAGTGGGTAAGAGCACCCGACTGCTCTTCTGAAGGTCCGGAGTTCAAATCCCAGCAACCACATGGTGGCTCACAACCATCCGTAACGAGATCTGATTCCTTCTTCTGGAGTGTCTGAAGACAGCTACAGTGTACTTACATATAACCTATAAATAAATCTAAAAAAAACAAAACAAACAAACAAATAAATAAATAGGTAGATTATGCATGTATGTAATTTAAAATCCTATAAAACAGAAAAACTACTAAGTTAATTCCTGTGTTAAGTTCTTTGGTTTTGGTTCCTCGAAGACTGTTGCTTTTATCCTCTACTTTCCAAAGCAGGCTTTACTTCTTAGGATTAGAAAAGCATGACAGGCGTGGTCTTCATGCCTATAATTCTAACAGCTATGATGTTGAGGCAGGAGAATAACCATGAGCTCAAAGCCAGCCTGTGCTACAGAGTGACTTCTTGCCTTCAGAGAAAAGCCAGGATAGATGGGACTGGGCATGGCTCAGCAACAGAGAATCCTATTACACAGGAAGCTATTCAGGAGGAGTAGGAAGCACATTTTTGGTTAAAATAATAATTCTCTTTATTCCTTGTGACTCCTTTAACCACTAACAGCAACTGATATTACACCTCACATGTTTTTGGTTAATTTTTTGGAAGCAGAATGTATCAGTAGTAAAGAACTCATTATAGATTGATACATGTTATGGCACTTCACCATAAAAGCTGAGTTCAATCAGTAGGAACCTGTGATATGCAAACATAGAAGTAAGAAAACCTGGACCCTTGCCTAAAAGTTCCTATATAGACAGATACTTCCTCACTCGATCCATTCTGGTGTGATACTATACCTACTAACTATACATATTTAGAAGATCAGAATGTGGGGCCAGGTTTGGTGGTGCAAGCCTTTAACCCAGACACTCGAAGAGGCAGAAGCTAGCATATCTCCATAACTTTGAGGTTAGCCTGATACACATGTTGAGTTCTAGGCTAGTCCAGGCTACGTAGTGAGACCCCATTAAAAAAAAAAAAAAAAAACCAACTAATAAATAAATAAATAATTAGAAACAAAGAGGGCAGTTCTGTTACTTGGAACAACATGGATTAATAAAAGAGTATGCTAAGTAAACAAAGTCAGGGTCAGAAATGACGTCAGATCCATGGGCATCCATAAAAGTTAAGTTCAGAAGCTGGGCATGTGGGCGCACGCCTTTAGTCCCAGCACTTGGGAGGCAGAGGCAGGTGGATCTCTGGAAATTCTAGGCTAGACTGGTCTATGTAGTGAGTTCCAGGACAGCCAGAGCTACACAGTGCGACTGTTGTCTCTAAAACCTTACTACGTAGGCAGAGGTTCAACCGTCACCCAGATTCCACACTCTTTCCCTCGTATCCTGGTATTGCTCTCATGGTGTATTTGGAATGGAGTATCTGCAGATGACAGCAACTCTTGGAATCTGCAATGACTAGGAAAAACAGTAACAGCAGCAACTTAGAAGCGATAGGAAGTTTTAGCTGGTTCAGAGTCCTTATCATATCAGCCACTGCCTGGAAGCCAGGAAGAGAGTTGATGTTCAGGGCCAACAGATCACTGTACAATCTTTGGGAAAACAGGAAAAAAAGCATGGGGGAGGGGGAGAAGAAAGCCAGAAGAACACAACAGTGGTTAAAGAGGAAATAGAGAAGAGCGTTCAGGAGCCACATTGGGGCCTGGGACAGGCTGGAGGATAAGCCATACCCCTGACCAGTTTGATTTTCCTATTGGCACAGAGGAGGTGGCTTTCCTCGGTATGCCTCATGCCTCTCCTACCTCCTGCCCTGCTCTCCCCTTTTTACCTTAAAAAGATGGAGGCCACAATTCCTTTTTTTGTTTTTGTTTTTTTTTTTTTCCGAGACAGGGTTTCTCTGTATAACCCTGGCTGTCCTGGAACTCACTCTGTAGACCAGGCTGGCCTCTAACTCAGAAATCTGCTTGCCTCTGCCTCCCGAGTTCTGGGATTAAAGGCATGCGCCACCATGCCCGGCTAAGGCCACAATTCCTTAAGCACATCTTGAAGTAGGAGTTAAGAGACAGCAGCCCCATAGACAATCCTGGCCCACCCATTCACCCACAGTGACTGAAGGAGGCACGGGTATGTACCTGGTTACTTACCGGTACTCAGCCACACAGTCCAGCAGCCCTACATACTTCAAGGCCTCATGCTGGACGGCACTCTCCAGAGCTTGCACACCACTGATTTCTGTCAGAATATGCTGGATGCTTTCGATGTAGCCACACTGGGGGTGCTCTTCTCCCCCTGTTAGGTTCTCCTGGGGTGACAGTATGCTTTCCAAGGCTTTATGGAACTGTTTGCCTTGTAAAAACACATCTAAAAAGAAATGGAGAAAAAAATAAAAACAGAGCTAACCAAAACCAAACCAAAGCAGGATTTAAAATGAAATGCTATATAAATCATATAATAGAAATAATTTAAATTATACAAAAATTATCTTTAAATGGAAAACCCTTAGATACAAAATTTCACCCTTTTTTTGAATTTGTAGGCAGGGTCTTGTTTGTGTTATAGGCTGGCCTTGAACATGAGATTCTCTTTCTTCAGTCTCATGTGCTGGTAAGTACAACTATGCCCAGCTATATTCAGTTTCCTGTGAAACTCAATAATGCAATTTTTTTTGAGATGGCTCTCATTATGTAGTTCTGGCTGTTTTAGAATTACGTAGGTTAGGCTGCTTTTGAACTTACAGAGAACTTTGCTTCCTGAGTGCTGGGATTAAAGCATACACTACCACATCCTAGCTTATCTTTAAAAACATTCTTTTTGAAAGTTTAGAAGAAAAAGCATAGGACAGGAAGGTTGTAATTTTTTAAAAAAATGTGTATTTTGTCTAAATGTATATCTGTGTGTACCACATGTGTGTGCCTGTTGCCCAAGTAGACCGGAAGATGACATCAGAGCTCCTGGGACTGGAGTAAAGATGGTTGTGAGCCCCACGGGTACTGGGAATCCAACCTGGGTCCTCTGGAACAGCAACAAATGCTCTAAACCACCGAGCATCTCTCCAGTACACAAGCTATAAATCTTGGCAGCTGTCTAGAGGAGGGAAATGAGGAGGAAGAGGCACAAAGACATTCCTTTCTGAGAGAGCCATGAAGGTTTGACAAGCAGCCACATGCCAGAGTAAAAAAAAATCAAAAGTACCAGAAAAACAAAAACATACATAGGCTATGGTCAGAGTCGTTGTCCCCCCCCCTCCAAAAAAAAAAAAAAAAAAAAAAAAAGGAAATGTATGCCTTCAGTAAGGACTCAGAAAGGTGTCAGACCTAACAGAGCCTCATGTTGCTCAATTATACGTGTAGCCCTTGGGCTTCTGGGAAGGAAAAGTATTATTATTTTATTAAGGGGATAATTATTTCTCTCATCTCTCTGTGTAGTTAGGTGACTATACCTTCCTGAGGAGTGGTCTTTGAGGCAGGCTGACTGACCAGTTCAACTGGCTCAACTCTTAGTGTTTTGGGGTAGGTTGTCATGCTTGGTGTCCACCCAAGCTGGAGGGAGAGTTCATTCCTGAGAATGGAGGCCTTACTGGGGCCCTGCTCAGGCTGCAATAACAATGTCTGTGAGGAACTCGCTTAACCAACTACAAAGCCATCTCCCGAGGCTTCCTTACATTCTTTTACGTTAAGAACAGGAAACATAAACATACGCAATCAAAGTGCAACACAGTCACTTGATCGCTGCTGAAGGAGAGAGAGCAGTGTTAGGCTAGGGAGTGGCCTTGGTGCTTTCAAATAACTCAGCAAGATACTGACAGCGGCTCCTCCAGCAGCCTTGGCTGTCCTGTTAGTTTCCCCAAAGCCCAAGCTCTCTGGCTCGAGTCTCCTAGCAGAGCGAGGCTAAGCTCAGGGAGCATTCTGGACACATACAGGAGCCCAGGCTTGCAGACCAACCCCCAGGAAAGAGGAAAACCATCTCATCCAAATGGGGCAATGTTAAACCATATTATGTTTGTCAAATTTACAAAGACTTGAAAGACCAGCTCTACATTAGCAAAAATTAAAATTGCTTCTGGGTTACATGGAATTCAAGTTAGGAGGGGAACTGTTCTACTCCTGTATTCTTAGTCCTGCTGAAATTATCTGCATGTGAAAGGCTTAAAAGAAATTTAACCCTGCTGGAATTAAAATTTAAAGAGATGCCGTGTTAGCCTACAGACTACTTAATGAATCAGAAGACAAACTTGTTAAAAACAGGAGGAACCCAAGTAGCAGAGTACTTGCCTAGCATACACAAGGCTGAGTTTAACCACTAACACTATCAAATAATAAAAAAAATTACTGCACCCATTGCCATGCAGTTTAATTCCCAGCTACAGACCTCTCCTGGCTAGATTCTTCACATGTGTAACTACGAACATCTAGATTTGTGGACCCCGTGTACTCAGGATCAGAGGCAGGCAGATCTCTGAGTTAGAGGCCATCCTGGTTTCTAGAGTTCCAGGACAGCCAGGGCAACAAAGGGAAACCTTGTCTCAAAAAACAAGCAAGCAAACAAACAACCGAAAAGGAGAGCAGAGACTAGTTGAGTGGTTGTCACTACCCATCTTAGGAAGGCACTCAATCCAGCATGCAATCCTTGCCCCTCCCATCTGAAGAATGATATGAAGTTGTGAGTGCTTCTCAGCCTTCCTAACAGTGCAACCCCTTCATATAATTTAATACACCTCATGTTGTAGTGACCCCAACCATAAAATTATTTTCATTACTTCATAACTGTAACTTTGCAACTGTTATGAATCATAATGTAAATATCTGTGTTCTCCAGTGGTCTTAGGAGACCCTGCGAAAGGGCTGTTGGACCCTTAAGGGTTATGACCCACAGGTTGAAAACCACTGGTATAAAAAAAAGCCTTGGTCACTTTTGCCACATCCACACCTACATAATTAAATGCTTATACTTTTTCGGTGTTTTTTTCCTAAGATACCCGGAAAGGAGGACAATAATTTTAAAATAAAAGTGCTCATATGTCACCTCATATGTCACCTTTGTTTCTTGGGGAAGCAAAGGCTAAGGAACATCTATATAAGCTCCAATTTTGACCAAAGACATTTATATAATCCTTAGGAGACCAGCATTCTCTGACGCCAATGGTTTGCTTTCCCCTCCCCCACTCCGAGGGTCTCCTTATGTAGCCCAGATTGGCCTGAACATGTGACCTTACCTGAGCCTCCTATGTACAGGAACTAGAGGCATGAACTACCATGTCTATTATTTTTTTTAATCTACCCTTTTTTGTTTGATTTTCTCGAGACAGGGTCTCAGTATGTAGCTCTGGTTATCCTGGAACGCTCTACGTAGACCAGGCTGACTCACCAGAGATCTGTCTATCTGCTTGAGTGCTGGAACTCAAACACTATACCTGTGTGTGTGCCATTATACCTGGCTAGAAAGGACTGCTTTAAGGACGCTATCCTCTTCACTTGTCTAATGAGTCAGGAGCTGATGCCTGCCTGCCAATGTGATCAAAACACACTGTACCAGATTCTCTAAGAACTGGTCACATTTTTAAAAACAAGAGAGTTGAAGGCTGAAGGTTATTTAACCATTTCCTAGCCAAGAACATTTGATCAGTTCAATTTACCAAACTATAAGCGGGGATTGGGAGTTCTGGATTGTGGCTAGTCAAATGATACTGACTAGTAGAACAATGGGTAACCATTACATTCTGAGCAAGAAAAACTATTTAAAAACTAGACTTTTGGCAGGGCAGCGGTGGCACATACCTGTAATCTCAGCACTTGGGAGACAGAGGCAGACGGACTTCTGAGTTCGAGGCCAGCCTGGTCTACAGAGTGAGTTCCAGGTCAGCCAGGGCTAAACAGAGAACCCTGTCTCGAAAAACCAAAAACCAACCAACCAACCAAAAAAACCCTAGACTTTTGTCAAGAGATGGAAAAGAATTGATAGGTTGTTTATAAATTATGCAAGTTTGTCAAATAATTTGATCTCTGTTATTTCCATTTCTTTAAGTGTGAACTACAGTTAATAGTATCTACGAAGATTAAGCAAATTAGCAGACATGAAATGCTATTTGAAAGTACTTCCTCAGTAAGATTTTTTTTTAAGCTCCATTCTTCTGACAGGAATGCTCTATCTCCTAAAAACCAGTGACCACACATAACCAGAAGCAAGATAATTACTTGAAGTATATTCTGCAAACCCGTCTTCTCCCAGCTCCAGAACCATCCGCTCTTTCCACCTCTCCAAAAAGAAGCTCTGTTCAGGTGGCATGGTCTGCTGAAGGATGCGGGTCACACTGGGTATCGAGTTCCTTTGCAAAGGGATCTTCAAAGGGCTTGAAGAAGCATCTGTGTGTGGTTTCCCGGTTCTCTCTTCATTGAAGATAGGAAAGCAGTGTTGTGGGACTCTGGCCTGTGGCTCCGGCTCTGCAGCCTTATGCTTACTCACTGGTCCATACAGTACATCATCTTCCTTGAACAACGACTCTGGAGTCTGGGCCGGGCCTCTGGACAAGACAGAGCGTACTAAACGAGAGTACTTCGCTTGGTCTACTGCTTCGTAAGAGTTTTTCTTCTTCTGGCTACACAAATAAGAGAAAGTGGAGAAACTCACAGGAGGGCTTGCTTTTACAGAAAATCTGTTTAACCTGCTAAGCAGCCTGCAGAAGGTCAGAGGCAGTTTCATTTTTAGACTTCGCCCCTCTAACTTTTCTCTAGTCTGGAAAGTTTAAAAGTGTGTTCTGTTCGTATCTGAAAAAAAAAAAAAAGTGGTGTTAGGTTTAAGACATTTTCTATATTAAAACCATCAAATTGAAAATCACACAAGAGCCGGGTGTGGTGGCGCACGCCTTTGATCCCAGCACTTGGGAGGCAGAGGCAGGTGGATTTCTGAGTTAGAGGCCAGCCTGGTCTACAAAGTGAGTTCCAGGACAGCCAGGGCTACACAGAGAAACCCTGACTCAAAAAACCAAAAAACAAAAACAAAAAAACCCACAAGAACATTAAAAGTGCATACACTAAACTTTTGACGTTTCCAAAAAAAAAGAGAAAATCATTCCCAAGTAAGATTCATGAAAATTGTAAGTGGCTTTTGTTCAATGTTAATGTGTTGGCCGTTTCGGATATGACACCTTAAATCTGAATGTGACAAGGCCTGGAGGCATAGACCAGGAAACTTAAGTTACTTGGGTGGCTGAGGCAGTATGAAATTGAGATTTTGGGTTAGCTTGGCTTTGTCTCTAGAAACAAAACAACTACAATCTGCCCCCCCCCAACAAATTCACAAGTCTTAATTAACAGTTAAACACCTACATCTACATACCAAACTCTTACTAAATATTCTGTATGGGCATCGCTCATCTATTCCTCACGCCGCCCTTTAAAAAGTGGGTGCTACTGTGACCTCGTGGTCCAGACTCGGGACATGTCGCAAGTGGGTCTGCACAGCCCATCCAACGTTAATTCCAGAAAATGATCTCTGCAGGTGTCTCCCATGGCTGCGACAGGACAAGCGTGGCCCTTCGTGCCCGAGTTTGGATAGGGAAGAGAGTATTTAAATAGAAGGTCGGTCAGCGGCAGGGTTCTAGCTGTACCTGAGATGCCACCACGCTGTAACACCCAGCCCGCAAACAACCCTCTCGGGACCCGTACTTTCATCGGTCCCGCGCTTTCCCAAAGCGAGGCGGCCCCAGCATGCACTACGGCGTTCCCGTCGCACCTGTGAGGCGCCATCCCCTCCACGCCCCCGAAGCAGAAGCGCGGGCGCCGTCAAGCCGCGCGTTGTCGCGCTCACGAGATCTCGCGCACGTCACCGCCGCTCGCCATCTTGGACTCTGGCTGAGCCATAAATTGCCCGGGCCGCGGTGCGCGTCCTTTCTCGAGGCGTGCCTCGCCGGCGGAGGGTTCGGAGCCCGCGTTCCCGTCGCGGCCCTCCGGTGCTGGTGTCCGCGTGGCGCGGAGCGAGGGTAGGCTCCCCGCGTAGCTTCTATTGCCCGGCTCCAAGATGGACGGCCGCGGGGACGGGGGAGGCCGCACTGGGGGAGCACGTGGCGTGCCGCTCGCTGGCCTGCGCCCGGGGCTGCTGGGATGGTGGCGGAGTCCCGCGGCCTCCAGCCGCCGTCCGGCAAGGAGGCCGGCGGAGGCGGGGCCGCGGCCGCCCCTGAAAGGCGCCCCGGCGGCGGCCCAGCCTCTTCTTTCCTCGCACAGCCACACGGCCCCTGCTCGAGGCCCGCGTCGCCATGGCCGCGGTTCCCGAGTTGCTGGAGCAGCAGGAGGAGGACCGCAGCAAGGTGAGATCCCTTCCTCGCTCGCTACCTGGGCTGGAGGTTCCCGCCGGCCTCCTTGGGCTGGGTGGATCTTCTCTGGGGCTCGGACCCCAGCAAGATCCCGAGGTTTTCCCTCAACCACCCCTTTAGAGATGGCTTTCCAACGGGGTGTCTCTGCACGCTCATTCTCTGACCAAGGAGACCCAGACAAGTGGGACCCCACTTCTTGAGCTCTCGGTGGGAAGCTGACCGACGCTCTGCCAGTCATTCGACTGAGGCTAATCCTCTGAAGCCCTTAGGAGCGTGGTTTTTTTTTTTTTCTTTTTTCTTTTGCTCCTAAAACTTAAATCGACTACATGGTAATTGGAAAGTGGATCAAAGTTTCGTTTGCTATTCCTATCTCCTTTTAAGAAAATGGCCTTTTCGTTTAAAATAGTGGGGAGATTTCTAACGAGTATCTGTATGTAGCATGGTTTTTGCAACTTGGGAACGCTAAATGTGTCCTCGTGGGAGTTGTAATTTTTAGTAAATCCTGTGTGTTGATATAACCCTCGGGCTGCAAATATCTTGAGGACTAATGCAATAAACAGGGATTGCTATACGGGCAATAAAGGATTCTACTTTTATTGGCTCTTTAAACTTGAATTTTCCACCGCACAGGTAGGTTATGAGTCAGTTTTGTGGACAAAATCGTCAGTAATATGGGAGCTCTTAGATTTTAATAAGAGCTGAATTAAGATTTCATTTTAAGTACCTTTGAATGGGCAAACATTTTTTTTTTTGTTTTTGTTTTTGTTTTTCGAGACAGTTTCTCTGTATATCCCCGGCTGTCCTGGAACTCACTTTGTAGACCAGGCTGGCCTCGAACTCAGAAATCCGTCTCCCAAGTGCTGGGATTAAAGGCATACGCCACCACGTCCGGCGCAAACTTTTTATCTAGTAAGTAAATACCGGTCTCTGGCGCACCAACCAGTTGGATTGTTCCAACAAGGGTATTGTATTGAAATAGAGCTTTGTGCGAGGTGTTTTATTTCTTTTACATTAGAAGAATTAGTTTCTCTCCCCTGGCATATATAATAGGTACTAGGGGCAGGAGAGGCCCTGGTGGCTCTTTTTTTCCTCCTTTTTTGGTACGGAGCAGAATCATTTATGTAAAATGACTTGATCGTCTTTATTAACTGCTAATAGAATTTTTAAAAAAATGAGTTCACCATCACTCTGATAAGCAAAATTGGAGATGATCACAGTGGAGAAAACGACAACTTTGGCTTTCTCTTGAGTTAAAGAAATGTTGAGGTAAATGACTGGTTTTAGTACATGGTTTCGTTTGTGTTATCTGGTCTGTACTAGACTGGCAGATCACATCTGGATGGCAGTCATTTGAAGGGAATTTGGCAAGTGTCAAAGAACTGGAGTTCAACTTGGGCAAATTTGTCAGCTAATAAATTTTGCCATTTTATTTAAATGTTCGGATTATTTAGTTTGGAATTTCTATCAAAATGGGATTCTGGAAGTTGCTCTAGTGACTAGATTAGAATCTAAGGATTCTTCAGATGAGAATGAAACTCTGGGATTCCCTCTAACCCTGAGCTAGTGCTGAGGAGTTTGAATGCTAGTAAAGTTCCTTGGCAAGGTAAGGAGGCCTGAAAGGAGAAGTCTGATATCCAGACATTTTAATTACTATAAAGTCTTTTACCCCAAGGTGTTCTCTCCTTAAGATGACTTTAGGGTAGAATTGCATACCATATGTGTCTTACGTAGAAAGCCTGTGCACTGTTGGCTCCTATAATTTGGTTTAGTTTTCCTTTAGTGTGGTAGACAGAGGTAGAGATTTACCAAGTCTAGCTGGGGTATGTGTGTAGGTAGGGTCTCCCTGCATAGAGTAGGTTGAGCATTATCTCAAATTGTGTGTCTTGGGGTTTTTGATATTAGTCTAATGAGTCTAGTTTAGGGTGAATCAATGTAACAGCTTTGTTTTGTGTTGGTGTTCTGATTGTCCCTGGATTTTCTTTTCTTTTTCCTTTAGTTTGAAAAGCTTGAAATTTTTTGACTAGATGGATCAAGTGGTGTTGCATACTGTAATCTCAGCATTTGGAAGGCAGATACTGGTGGATTTCTGGAGACCAGAATGGTAGTGTGTTCCCAGAACAGCCAGGGAGAGACTGTCTCAAAAAGAAAACTCTGAAATTAAAATTTTAAAAAGTTGAGCCTATTTTAGCACTTGCAAGGTCTATATAACTTTCTATTTTACAGCCCTTAAACTAGGGATTCTCCTTTTGTGTTAGAGGGCTAAGGATGGCTTGTTTGTCTAACGTGAGCCAGACCCTGAATTCAGTCCTCAGTGACTATAGTAATATGACTTAAAATAACTTTCACTAGGGGGTTACATGGATTTAGTGAAGGATATTTATTTAGATTTAGTGACAGACATTTATAAATTTAGCTGCTGCTGTTTCTCAATAGATACTTCCATTAACAGTATAGACAACAGCCTTGAACTTTGATCAGTACTCTATGTAGCAAGTCTAAATTTATCTTTTTGTGTGTGCAGTGAGGTTTTACACTGTAGTCATATGACTCAGGAAGTGTGGCTTCTCAAAGCTGCCCACGCCTTAGTTCTGGATCAGCAACTTGCACATGATGTCTTACTGTCCCATTTGTGAATACTTGAGCAGGTTATGATGTATTCAGTTTTTGGCTGCAGAAAGTAGCCACTTTTCTGGGTTTGATTTACTATGATCTAAGTGTTTATTTGAGATTTTGTAAGTGACAGGCTTTCTAGCAAACCTGAGCACTGATGGTGGGTTTTTTTTTTGTTGTTGTTGAGAGCCTGTCCTTTCCATACTAGACCACTAACAAACAGTTTTGCTGTAGGTGACAGTAGCCACCTCTCCTGTAAACATTGTCAAATGTTCTTTGCACTAAACAGATTTACCCTTAGTTGAAACTTGGGGTTTAACCACCTTTTGAATATGGTGTGGTGGGTAGGGTGAAATTTGCTTGTAAGGGTTTACATTTGTGATTGATAGTTTGAAAGGAAGTAACATTAAGCTTGAACATCGAGCATCTTTGTCCTTGTCCAGATATTATGAGGAACTTTGTCGAAAGATATGAAGGGTGTGTTTCTTCAAGTTCTGTGCATTTAATGTAGCTGTTAAAACAGTACAGCTGTCTTTGGGTGATGTGGTAGGTTTTGGCTTTGGGAACCTTGAGGTTCTTTTGTTATAGTTACTCACCTAGGAATGGACTAATGGCCCGGTGCACGGCTTTAATCCCAGCGCTTGGGAGGCAGAGGCAGGTGGATTTCTGAGTCTGGTCTACATACAGAGTATGTTCCAGGACAGCAAGGGGGCTACCCTGTCTTGAAAAACCAAAAAAAAAAAAAAAAAAAAGAAAGAAAGAAAGAAAGAAGTGGATTAATGATTGGGTTTAAAGTCTGGTGAGTTAAACTTGATGAGTGTGGCTGCCCTGCAACCCTAGTATACTAAGGATATACTGCACATGACTGCCTAGTAGAATAGTAGCACTTCTCCCCTCTTCTAAAATTGAGTTGTTTGAACATTGTGTTGTGTTATCAACCTGTTGCTTGAACAATTGAGGGCAGTTTGTGGATAGCAACCTGAGTGTCTTCAAAAAGTAAGTATTCAAAGGTAGTGTGATTACAATCTTGTGATTATCTCAGGTTTTTGAGAAGACAGTTTTCATTCTTTGGGATCAGAAGGAAACTTCAGGACAGTTGTAAGCTTAAGTAATATCTAGCTTGGAAACATTTTCTTTTTGGTCTGATTTTCCTAAAATGACTTTTTGTTGCCAACACATTACCACTTCTTGGTTTTTGTTTGTTTTCATTTTTAAGTTTGTGTTGACACTTGGGAGTTTGTCTTCTCCCATGTGGGTCCTGGGGATCTAATCAGGCTTGGCCACAAGTGCCTTCTTGCTGGCCCAAACACCTATTTGCTTTTTTAAAAAAGATTGTGTATGAGTGCTCTTATCTGCATGTACATCTTCATGCAGGAAGAGGGCATCAAAACTCACTCTAGAGGGACTCTGGAGGAGAAACCCCCCCCCCCCCTTAAGCTATTGAAGGTCTAAAAGGGAGAAATGGAGTATTTTGCAATTATTTGAAAATAGTCCAGATAACTAAAAATTTCTTGATTCAGCATAGTACCTGGGCTTGCAGCCGTGTGAAATGATGATTCTGTTTATCCATTCGCTGAGTACGCTGCTCTGACCTTCTTCCCAGTCTCGGTTCCTGTTCTGGGAGCTTGGGGCTGAGTAGCCACCAGCCCTGCTCTCTGCAGTGTTCTATTGTGGATTGCTTGTGTGCTGGCAGGCTACTACTGGTAAGAATGGCTAGTGTCAGCAGGGATGGCTCCTCTCTGGGTTCCATCTCACCAAGATGAGTGGTGCAAATCTGATCACTTCCTGCAGCCCTTCTAGTTCCTTGTTCATGTTATTTTTTACATTTATTTATTATGAGTTTACACCTCCCACTTGTTGAGCCATTTAAAGGGAGAGTTGGTATAGTGCTTGTGGGTGGGTACCTCAGTTGCTTGTTAGGTTTTAGTAACACAGAAGTTGCCCAAGAATACATACAGATGAGTTTGGAATAGGAGTAAACAATAGAACTGATAATTTGATTTAATTCTAACATTTGAATTTATTTAAAGGGCAAAGGTTATGGTAGTAGAATTTCTCATAGGACTATTCCTAAGTATATGTGTTTCATAACTATCATGTAGGTCTTTCACATCTTAGTACTTCCTTTGGAGAAAAAAAATCTGACTTATGAGGTGTCTGCTTCTTTTTAAGAAGATTATGCCGGCAGTGATAGTGCACGCCTTTAATCCTGGCACTTGGGAGGCAGAGGTAGGCGGATTTCTGAGTTTGAGGCCAGCCTGGTCTACAAAGTGAGTTCCAGGACAACCAGGGCTACACAGAGAAACCCTGTCTCGAAAAAACAACAACAACAAAAAAAGAACAAGAAGAAAGATCACTTATAGATGACTTGGTTTCTTAACTCTGCCTGGCAAAGATGTTGGTTTCTTAGGCAGTAAAGGACTCCTTGGAGTGAACAGAATAACTGCAGGGAAGGCTCTTTGTTAATAAGTGCCAGGTAAGCATATTTTTCTACATTAGGAATAAGAAATGGAAAAAAGTCATTGAAATAGAAACAACTACTTTTTCTTTGTAGTGACCAAATAGAAATAATAGGGACTGACATTTTATTCGTGTTCCCCTGCTCCCACCAGGGTTTCTCTCGGGCACTTGTCCTGGAACCTGTCCTGTAGACCAGGCTGGCCCCAAACTCCAGAAATCTGCCTGTCTTCCTGGGTGCTGGGATTAAAGGAATGCCACCAATGCTCAGCTCTGTATGGCTTAACACTATAAAATGGGACGAGGTGACCAATGCACTTTGACTATATGGCACTAGTCCAAAGCAGAACTTGTAAGAACTGACGATGTAAGCAGTTGCAGTTCCGGTGTCTTAGTTTTGGTGTTTCTGTGTTTTGAGGTTTTGAAATCATACCTTTTAAAACATTTTGTCTACTTGGTGTTGGCTGGCCTCATTCCTGGTCTTCTGCCGCACAGCCTCTTAAGTGTGAGGTTATAGACATAGGTTGTATGCATTCCTTCATGCCCCTTTTGCACAAAAAGTTTTAAAGTTACTTTCTCAAACAATGATTAATTAAAAGTCAGCCTGATTTATGTAGCAAGTACAGAGGCCTTCCTCAAAACATAATTAGCAATCCTAAACCTCTCACTGAGGTAATAGCCAGTAACTCCATGTGCTTCAAGACTCAAGGAGAGGAGCTGACTCAGCCTGGAAAACAGTGTTTGCTGCTCTTTGATAATCTAGCAGTTAAGTTTCCAGCACCCACATCAACAGCTCATGCCTTTGACACCAGCTCCAGGGATCTGATCTGGCCTCAGCAACAAAAGGACATATGCATGATGCTAAAATTAATTATTTAAAATATTTATGGCGGGGCTGGTGAGATGGCTCAGCGGTTAAGAGCACCAACTGCTCTTCCAAAGGTCCTGAGTTCAAATCCCAGCAAGTACACGGTGGCTCACAACCATCTGTAATGAGATCTGATGCCCTCTTCTGGAGTGTCTGAAGACAGCTACAGTGCACACACATGTAATAAGTAAATAAATAAAATCTTAAAAAAAAAGATTTATGGTTATCTGAGCTGACAGTATTCTCCAGAGTATAAAAACAAAAACCTCAACACCAGGCATGAGAAGCCTGTTTCAAACCTTTGAGGGGTTAGTTAGGGTGGTCCAAGACTCCTAAAGACATTATAGACTATTGGCATTGCTCTTGGTTGCTCTAGAGGTGGAAGGTAAATCTGTACTACTGCTGAAGATACCATGCCCTTCAGACACTGGGCCCAGAGGTCTCCTTGGCTGGAAATGACCAGAAAGACCTTTGAGGACCAGCTTTCATGGTACCCTGCAAGTCTCCAAAGGAGGAGAGCAGTCAACATCCCTACTTATTCATGTATTCCCTGGAGAAGGAAACAGTGCTTGATAACTGAAAACCTACACAGGACTAGTGAAGTCATGAATCTTGGAGGAAAACCTACAACTGATACTTAACTACATTCTAAATATTTGTCCTTGTATATATAACCACAGGTATGTGTAGCTCTCACCCCTCATGCAATAGAGAAAAATAACCAAACTGCAGAGGTTTGGAGGCCAATCACAACTGCATCTGCAATACAGCTAAGGCTCAGGGGGATATTACAGAAAGGGGGGGGGGCACAAGACTGTAAGAGCCAGCAAAATAGAGAGTATGCTGTGGTATTATTGTGTCTTCTAGACCTATGAATTCTCACTAACATATCTGCCTAAACATGATCTGAACAATGCTAACTGGGTGAGGGAATTTCAGGAGTTCTTAACCCTACACAAAGAAGTTCAGACAACTAAGGAGTGCTGAGAGAATAGAAGTCTCCCCTGGGGAGGGAAACACTGGTTATCCAATACCAAATAGCCCCGTACACATACAAGTAACTTGGATAGACTCAGCAAGTTGTATCTAGGAGTGTATGTGTAACAATAATGAAAAGAGTGGCTGGGAATTTGAAGAATAAGATGTATATAGGAGTGTTTGGAGGAAGGGCAGAGGGGTATAATTGTATCATACATAACTTTAAAAGATGTGAGAGTGAAAGTAGGTGGCAGGAAGGCTGCCATCTTTTATCCTTGGTCCTGGTTTATTTAGCAAATTCTATGGCTTTGGACTACTGGGTGTTGGTTTTGCTGGTTAAGCATAAACAGGAATGCTGAAGTTTTAATCCTACTTGGTGATTCCAGGATAAGGATGTAAGTGCTGACTTAGAAATTGTAACATTACACAGCTTTTTTACTGCTGGATGCAGATATAAGTGGTAGAGGGTATCTACCCTTTTGTGGTTGTCAGTGTGAGTTAAGGATAAGGAAATAAAAAGCTAGGCTGTGTGGTGCATGCCTTTGATCCCAGCGCTCAAGTGGCTGAGGCGGGTGGATCTCTGAGTTCAAGGACAGCCAAGACTGTTACAAGAGAAGCCCTGCCTAATAAAACAAAACAAAAAACTAATAAGGACATGGATATTCATAAAAAATATGGATATTATGTGTAAGTGCACTGTAGCTGTCTTCAGATACCCCAGAAGAGGGCATCAGATCTCATTACAGATGGTTGTGAGCCACCATGTGGTTGCTGAGATTTGTTGGAAGAGCAGTCGGTGCTCTTACCCACTGAGCCATCTCTCTAGCCCGATGCTAACATTTCTAAAGCCTGACTTTTGGCTTTATTCCTATCCTAAGAGTCTGTCTGACTGTAACAGGAAAGATAGAGTGGCCAGTTTGTCTTTGCAGTTTGTATGTTGGTTTTTAAAGGCTGTGTCTACTTAACACTTACTAACTTACAGAAGGAAGGCTGCTTACCATAAATGTCAGAAATAAGCAAAATTGTAATTAAAGAATCCCTTGACCTTCTGGCTTTCAAATAAATGGCCAGCCTCTTGATATTCTCTGGTTATTGAAAAAAAACCTCATGTTTTATAGGTAGGCTTATGGTTCTGTATTGGTCATATATGTATAGCTATTTTGGTGTGCATGTTACTTAGCCACAGGTTGTCTGCAGGGATTTTGTGTTTGGTTTTTGAAGACAGGTTTTCTCTAGCTCTGGCTGACCTTGAACTCTCAGATCTTTGCTGGGATTAAAGGCACCACTGTGCCTGTTAGACCTTTTAGATCTTTGAATGGTTTGGCCTGTGACCAGCCTGCCATGGGTCACATCACTGAAGAACACTTGCTGGCTTGCCCTCTCCTGGAGAGAAATGATTCTGAATATGTAGCTAATATTAAAATGTATTTCAGTTAAGATCTGTGTCTGTGGACCTGAATGTTGACCCATCGCTTCAGATCGACATACCTGATGCACTCAGTGAGAGAGATAAGGTCAAGTTTACAGTGCACACCAAGGTGAGTGACAATAAATGACTGCTAGTGTTGGATACATTTTCAGAAGGGCGTGGGAAGATTTCTTAAGCTGAAATGGTCACTTTTTAGGGGCAATGCGGCAAACTGCTGAGAACTTCTGTCTTGCTTGGGCCTCCATATATGTTGTGCTTCATTCAGTTCCTTTCTGCTGGGATGGAGCCCTCAGCAGGCAAGTGTGCAGCTAATTAAGCCGACCAAGTCCCTTTTCCCCATAGGGACTTGGTGTGCAATGGTTGCAAACAGCAGCTTCCTTGGTGTGGTGTATGTAGCCTATTGTCTATATAGGTTGCTTCAAGGGACCTTGGAGACATTTCTGGCAGTTGGTAATCAAGCCTCTGATCACAATGCTGTCCCTGATCTAGGCCCCAGACAGGGATTCGTGGTGCCTTTGGGAAGCCCCAGGGCACATTGGCCAGATCATCATGTCCATCCGAACCAAGTTGCAGAATAAGGAACAGGTGATGGAGATTGTGGCTCTGCGCAGAGCCAAGTTCAAGTTCCCTGGCAGCCAGAAGATCCACATCTCAAAGATGTGGGGCTTCACCAAGTTTAATGCAGATGAATTTGAAGACATGGTTGCTGAGAAGCAGCTCATTCCTGATGGCTGTGGTGTCAAATATATCCCCAGTCATGGTCCTCTGAACAAGTTCAGAGCCCTGCATTCCTGAAGGCTTCCACAGTGCTCTCCTATACCCTACCAAATCATGATCAATAATAAATCTTGCATCAAGTTCAGGGGGGAAAAAAGAAAGAAGAAAAGGAAGCCAAGGATAATTTCCAGAATTATAGTTAACTGTAGAATCATTGTACTTGATGTTCTGTTTTTATAACCTGGGGGAGGTTCAGTCTCAAACTTGTCTGTTACTAGTATAATCTTTCATATACAGCAAGCTTCAAAAGGCCTTGTGAAAAGAATTTCCTAGGGATAAGGATGTCTAAGTTGCCTAGGTTAGTGGCTTTAGATCATATATTGATTGCTGTACTCTTTGAGTCTTGGTGTTGATTGTGTAATGTTCCCATAGTGCAATCTAGGAAATTTTGTATGTCTTTTTGTATGTCTTTACAGACCACACTGTCCACATTTCAGAGCCCAGAGTTTTCTGTTACAAGGCAACATGAAGACTTTGTGTGGCTGCATGACACTCTTACTGAAACAACGGATTATGCTGGCCTTATTGTGAGTTCATTTTAGAAAAGAAATAAGCTGGGTTTTTTTTTTTTAACCTTTTTGCATAAAGAGGCCATATATTTTGCAGTGGTTAGAATTAAGTATATGTGTCTATGTGAAGGTGAGTGTGGCTGCCCGCAGGTCAGATCCCCTGGAGATGGAATTCACAGTGATTGTAGTAAGCACAAGGGTGCTATGAACGGAGCTTAACCATCTCCTTCATACTTATCCTAGGCACCAGTAGAGTTGATTTCTAGGAAATTTCAGTAGTGGAGCATAGAGAAAAATTCCTCAGCGATACTCAGTGAAGGAGACAGTTGGCAAAGCTCTTGGCTAGTCTCCCCCCCCCACCCCCCAGAAAGTCAGGGTTTCTCTGTGCAGCCCCAACTGTCCTAGAACTCACTCTGTAGACCAGGCTGGCCTCGAACTCAGAAATCCGCCTGCCTCTGCCTCCCAGTGCTGGGATTAAAAGGCATGCACCACCACGCCCCACTCTTGGCTAGTTTTTTTTTTTTTTTTTTTTTTTTTTTTTGGTTTTTGGTTTTTTTGAGACAGGGTTTCTCTGTATAGTCTTGGCTGTCCTGGAACTCACTTTGTAGACCAGGCTGGCCTCGAACTCAGAAATCCGCCTGTCTCTGCCTCCCAGTGCTGGGATTAAAGGCATGCGCCACCACCACCCGGCTCTTGGCTAGTTTTTAAAGATGAATTCAGATACACAAATGTTCTGCTGGGCAGAATTAAGAATCTGCCCAGTAGTGATTTCTTTTTGTTTCTTTGGCATGAGATCTCATGACCTGAATTAGAGTTATGCTTTAAAAGGTTTCCTCAGAATGTTAATTCAAAAATAAATTTGTTTTTGTGATACTGAGGATCAAACTCAGGGCCTCAAACACACTTACATAGGAGCTTTGCCTCTGATTTGGATCTCCAGCACTAAAACTCAAATCTTTGGAAATAGGAAATTCCTTTGGATGTGTGAAGGCTTTGTTCTGAGTTAGCCATCCATTGTTGGCATTAATTGCACCTGTTTTAAGCTGAAACAAAGAAATGTATGTACACACGATGGTGTTCTGCCAGTTGTCTGAAACTGAAGAGATAGCAATCAGTGCTCTGGCATGGGAGATGGTTTTAGTTTCTTGAGAGGGTTTTATTGTCTTTCTTTTTTTTCAAGACAGGGTTTCTCTGTGTAGCCTTGGCTGTCCTGGAACTCACTTTGTAGACCTTGAACTCAGAGATCCACCTACCTCTGCCTCGCAAGTGCTGGGATTAAAGGCATGCACCACCACGCCCGGTGGGTTTTATTGTCTTAGTGGCTGTCCTGGAACTCGCTCTCTACACCAGGTTGGCTTTGAACTGGAAGAGATCTGCTGGGGTTAAAGGAGAATGCCACCATGCCCAGCCTAGAATAGTTCCTTTTTAGAAGGTCAGAAAGAATGTTTGCATGAAATGAGAGCTGTCTTAGCTCTATTGGGATCACCATCTGACTTGGCAGATGAGGTGCAGTCACCATCTACACTGGGATAAGGTACTCACAGAATCCTTGCCTCTGCTACAGATCCCTCCTGCTCCTACAAAGCCAGACTTTGATGGCCCTCGAGAGAAGATGCAGAAACTGGGAGAAGGGGAAGGATCTATGACAAAAGAAGAGTTTGCCAAGATGAAGCAAGAACTGGAAGCGTAAGTAATTTTCTTGAGCTCTGCCTTATGAGAAATATATTCAGAAGAAATGGTGGAAAACCTGATATTAAAAGTGTAACCTCCAGGCAGTGGTGGCCTGTGCCTTGGGAGACAAAGGCAGGTGGATTTCTGAGTTTGAGGCCAGCCAGGGCTACACAGAGAAACCCTGTCTTGACCCCCCCCCAAAACAAAACAAAACAAAAAACATTTGTTGCCTAGTGCTGGTTTCTAAAACTACATTTTGTAGAGTTTGACATGTTGGTGATATGCTTCTAGAACTTTGCTGGATTGTACCATATGCTGTTTACAAAGTATTCTGAATGGACCACATGGATGACTTAAGAGGGGGCCCACATTCACAAATTACAGCATCTTAAACATTGTACAAAAACATTCAGCTACTTATGAGACAAAACAACATGGTATGGTGCTATTCAAATGTCTGAAAGTTTAGGAGAAAATAATATACACATTGTCTCCTTAAACTTTGCTTATAGATGGGATTTTTAAAGTGTGTATATGTCAGAGAGCAAGAGCAGTGCCCCTTGGATTTCTCTCTCTTAGAGGCTGATCAGGCCTGCACTAACAGTGTGCTCATGTCCCTGAGAATGAAAGAGGCTTTCTTTTTAAATTTTTTTAAAAAATTGATGTGAGTTGTCTTCAGACACACCAAAAGAAGAGGGCATTGGGTCCCGTTACAGATAGATGGTTATGAGCCACCATTGCTGGGAATTGAACGAGGATCTCTGGAAGAGCAGTCAGTACTCTCTCCAGTCCCACGGCTTCATTCCTTTAAAGAGGACGATAGAAACAGTAATTGCATGTAGGCTTGGGGGGGCGTCTCAGGCTTTCAGTTATAGTGGCATTTTTTTTTTTCCTTCATTGGTTCATTCCACAGTTAACATTATTTAATTACCAAGTTGAATTACAGTGTTTAGATCTAGTCTAGTTGTATTGCTTTTCCTAGTAACCTGAGCAGTAGAGTGGAGTTAAATAAGGAAGTGAGCTGTATTGGGCAGGAATTGAGCAGTGCAAGCTGAATTCTTTGCATGTGTCTTTTCAGTGAGTATCTCGCTGTCTTTAAGAAGACTGTGTCCACCCATGAAGTCTTTCTTCAGCGGCTTTCTTCTCACCCTGTTCTCAGTAAAGACCGCAACTTTCATGTTTTCTTGGAATATGATCAGGATGTAAGGCAATTTTTCTATTTTCATGGTTGAAAACAATACTAGTTTCTTGTGTTTGCAATTATCATTTAAAAATTGGTAGAGAGAACACTTTCTCTTTAGATCCATTAGAGTTCACTTTCTAAAAACAATTGAAAGAACATTGACACCCCCACCCCAAACTAATTTTCTTCCTTCTGTTTAATTTGTTGGAAGGAATTGAAATGTATATTATGTATCTTTATCTCAGGGTTTCTGTTCTTTTCTTAAACATGCCTTTTCATATATGAAGCAAGCCCTGACTTCTACACACCTTTAACCTAAGCATATTTCTGTGAGTTGGAGGCCAGTCTACATAGTGAGTTCTAGGACAACTAGGGCTACATGATGAGAAAATGATAGATAGGTTTAGAAAATGATATCTTCAGATTCTTGAGTCCTGGTACTAGTAAGATCAAGCAAAGCAGTAGCTCTTCAGAGAAAAACCTCTGGGACGGTGCCACCATGATTGAGTGTTGGCCTAGCCATTGGAAATATCTGTATTTAGCTACTTAATTTTTGACTCCTGGTTTAAGGTTGGGTTAAAGTACCTCGTGTATTCATGATAGTAAAAATGTTACTTGTGTGATTACTCAACTAAAGATGCTAACAGAAACCGATGCCATGTCAGAAAATGTTTTGGAATTTCCTTCCTTTAGCTAAGTGTTAGACGGAAGAATACCAAGGAGATGTTTGGAGGCTTTTTTAAAAGTGTGGTGAAGAGCGCCGATGAGGTCCTTTTTTCTGGAGTTAAGGTAAGGTGTGGGCAGTTTGAGAAAACTCTTGATTGCATGGGAATGGGCAGGTTTTCTTTCAGGGGGAGTAAATAGGTGTTACAATACTTAGGAAATGGTTGCTTTGCTCTGCTTCTACTTTGGCAAGGCTTCCCTGTAGTTCCTGGAATGAATTTTTTTTTTTTTTTTAAATAGATAGAGTGACCTTGAACTCAGCTTCACCTGCCTCTGCCTAGTATGTGCTGGGACCAAAATACACCGCAAATTTAACTTTCAGTTCTGTCCTGAATATTTTTAAAGGTTTATTTATTTATTTATTTTATGTATATGAGTACACTGTAATTGTCTTCAGACACACCAGAAGAGGGCATCAGATCTCATTGCAGATAGTTGTGAGCCACTGTGTGGTTGCTAGGATTTGAACTCAGGACCTTCAGAAGAGCAGTCAGTGCTCTTACACGCTGAGCCATCTCCACCAGACCCTGTCCTGAATACTTTGATAAGGAATATTTTTTTTGTCCGGGTTGGGGGTGGTCCTTGAGTCTCTTTGTTTTTGTTTTAAGGATGTAGGTTGCATTATTTGTAGAAAAGAAAAGCATGGTTTCATAGGGCTGAGAGTTATACTGAAGAATTGTTTTTTAGATTGTGTTGAGATTGAAGTTAATATTGTCTGATTGGCTTTTATTGAGGAATGGGCAGAGCTGTTCTATCAGATAATGAGAAAAAAGAGGCCCTTGCTCACTCAGTGCCTCCCTGGTTCTTTGTAAATAATGGTTTTGGCAACTATCTAGTATCTGGCTTTGCCTCTCTAGGTCTTCATTAGGGAAGTCCAGAATACGGGTGTTAAGTAGAAAGGGAAGGTTAGAAATGGTGTTTCTAGCCGGGCAGTGGTGGCGCATGCCTTTAATCCCAACACTCCGGAGGCAGAGGCAGGTGGATTTCTGAGTTTGAGGACAGCCAGGGCTACACAGAGAAACCCTGTCTTAAAAAAAACAAACAAAAAAGACAAAAAAGAAATGGTGTTTCTTAGGCATACTGTATGGGTTTTGTGTATGCATTCTGGGTCTGTTGGTATTGGCAAAAGCTTACCAGGAGTGCCCATATTGTTAGGCTGAAATCAGCCAAATTAAAATAAAGCCAAGCCCAGGGACACACATGATATCAAGACTAGGTCGAGGTGGCAGTGTCCCACCTGACAAATGCACTAGAAGAATTATTGACTTGTGGAAGATGTCAGTATTTACTTGCTATTCATAAATGATTCTGTGCTGATTTAGTCTGTTAGTACCTGATTGTTTTTATCAGTCTTTAATTACAAATATTAAGTGTCAGGATAATCAAGTCTGTACTGGTTAAACTTAGGTGACCATTTTGTTTGGTTTGGAGGCAGGTTCTTAAGATAGACTCGATTCTTTAGTTACCACCTCAGCCACGAATGTGCCGGATTTCCTGTGTTTTCTCTAGCACTATACATATTCCTATCCTTGACATTTTGGTTCTTTTCCCTTCTTTTTAGGAGGTGGATGACTTCTTTGAGCAAGAGAAGAATTTCCTTATTAACTATTACAACAGGATCAAGGATTCCTGTGCTAAAGCAGACAAAATGACCAGATCTCACAAAAGTAAATATGTTTACCCACTTGGTTACTTAAACAGCTCTGATGTGTGCCTGTTCTGCTCAATGAAAATCTGCTTGTTTCTCCAGATGTTGCTGACGACTATATCCACACTGCAGCCTGCTTGCATAGCCTGGCCTTGGAAGAACCCACAGTCATCAAAAAGTACGTCTTGGGTGGCTGAGGTGGTAGTTAAGCAGAGTGCTGCCTTAGCTTATTCAAGGCCCGTAGTTCAGCCCATTGATCCTTCCTCTTCCCCATCTTCTCACTAAAAATTACTAGCTTTGCAAAGTCCTGGTGGCAGCATCACTTGCCTGCACTTCCACCACTCAGGAGGCAGGAGACAGGGTTTCTCTGTGTAGCCCTGGCTGTCCTGGAACTCACTCTGTAGACCGGGCTGGCCTCAAACTCAGAAATCCACCTGCCTCTGCCTCCCATGTGCTGGGATTAAAGGCGTGCACCACCACCGCCTGAGAGTCAAGTCTTAAGAGTTTTATAATAAATTTATACATCATAGAGAGCTAAGACCTTGAACTGTGACCTTCCTTCTGTATACTTTCAGGTACCTGTTGAAAGTTGCAGAGCTATTTGAAAAACTTAGGGTAAGAAGTTTTGTGTTGGTCTTGGTACCATTTAAGGTGCATAGATTTCTGCCTGGGTGATAACTGGTGACCTTTATTTATTTAAACTAGAAAGTGGAAGGTCGAGTCTCATCAGATGAAGACTTAAAACTGACAGAGCTCCTCCGATACTACATGCTCAACATAGAGGCTGCAAAGGTAAGGTAGGAATTATTTAGTCCTTAGCAGCACTAGTTCATCTTGCCATAACCAGAAATTGAATGCTTAAGATAATTCCTCTGGGTTAGAGAGGAATGTTGCTTTATTTTGAGGTATACTTGTTTTTAGTGTTGTGTGTGATATGTGAAGACCTGAGAACAACCAACCTTGTGGATTTTTCTTTCAGTGCCATGCATTTTACTCTCTTGTAAAATGGGGCCTCACTGGCCTGGATCTCTGAAATTTTAGGTTTTGTGTTATGTTAGACATAATTCAAGTTAGATACTAATTTCCAAAAGTGGGATTCATGGGGCAGGCTCTTGGTCATGGGTGTTGTTCTAGGTCATGGCTCAGTGGCATTCTCCCTAACTCAGTCAGCAGTAAATAAACATGTTTGATATGCTGTTTGATTTTCTGAAATATCTTCAATTACTGATTCAACTAGAAGGAAATTTTTATGTGGGATGTTTTATATAATGATTATGGAAATGATCTTCAAACATCAGAAACTAAATAGCCTCATTATCCCCCCTTCTGCCCCTGTTGCTTTGTATCAGACCTAGAGCATGCTAGGCAAGTACAATATTAATAAGCTATATTAGCATAAGATTATGCTGGGTAAAGGGCTAGAGCGATGGCCCAGCAGTTTAATATCCTGTACCCCACATCAGGTGACCTGTACCTCCAGACTCATGTATGCAGTTATGTCCACATAGTTAGAAAAATAAAATCTTTATGCAAGATAGAGAAATTGGCTAGAGGCTTGCCATTTCAAAATGTTGGCACTGGATGCTTTCTAGACTTTTGCGTGTACGCAATAGAGACACATGCATATGCCTAGACATTTTCAGATATGATTATTTCTTTGGAGATTTTTTTACATCATGATTGTTAATCTTTCCAGGATCTCTTGTATAGACGTACCAAAGCCCTAATTGACTATGAGAATTCAAACAAAGCTTTGGACAAGGCCCGGTTAAAAAGCAAAGATGTCAAGTTGGCAGAGACTCATCAGCAGGAATGCTGCCAGAAGTTTGAACAGCTTTCTGAATCTGCAAAAGAAGGTTGAGTGTTTCTTCTGTATCTAGTTTTCATTTGGGAAAAAAATAACAGAAATTATCAGAAGTAAGCCCCCTCCCCATAGGGCTGGGGTTAGAGCTCTACTAAACAGCTTCCCTAGCACTTATTTGTGAGACCGGGCTTGTCCCCAGCAACACAAGGAAGATGAATGGCAACACTAAAGAAACAACTGTTTCTGTTAGGTTGGGGAGGGGCTGGAGAGTCGGCTTATCTGAGCAGGTGATGCCTCTTCATGATAGGGATGTAAGCACGCAAATGCATGCATGCAGACACAGTGCATGCACACAATAATTAGGTCATTGTGAAAGGACACTGGTTATGGAAAGAAGCTATAGGAGTATATTAGAGTTATCACCATGAACGTGTGGGAGGTAGAAGAGAGTTCATGCCTCAATATCAGAAACAGTAATGGGTTATCTGAAAGAAATCAGTCAGTGATACAGAGTGGGATCGTTGGATAACTTGCTTCCCAGATGAGATCATGGTCTGAAGATGTGAATTAACTTGTTCACCAGCAATGTCAAAGAAAGGCTGGAATGTGAGGTATGGTCTTTTCCTGGGAGGATCTCATATATCTTGCTTGGGTGGGCATGAAACAAAGCCAGTACAAATATTAGTGTATTTCTTCAAAAATGTAATTATAATAGGACAGTGGACTTCATTCTACCCTCAAGTTTTTATAAGAAAACATGGTTTTTCGCTGAGCAGTGTCACAAACCTTTTATCCCAACACTTGGGAGGCAGAGGCAGGTGGATTTATGAGTTGGGCCAGCCTGGTCTACAGAGTGAGTTCCAGGACAGCCAGGGCTGTACAGAGAAACCCTGCCTTTAGGAAGAAAGGAAAGAAAAGAAAGGCCATGTATCTGTAATCCTGCCAGCTATAGTGAGTACTTGCCAACTTGGTGCAATCTTGAGCTACCAGTTCTCTGATCCAAGGTGTGCTTAGTGATTGAATGTTATGGCCCACATGCAGGCAATGTGTATGACATGTGTTTAGTGTATATTGACTGGCATTAGGTCTGGAGGTCATCTGTGATAGGTATTTGGATGCTGTAATGTGTGGGAAAATTAAAATTTCTTATAGTTTGGTAAATTTTAACTCTTTATTCTCATAGAGCTGATAAACTTCAAACGGAAGAGAGTGGCAGCATTTCGAAAGAACCTAATCGAAATGTCTGAACTGGAAATAAAGCATGCCAGAGTAAGTTGATTCTCACAGGCCTGACAGACCACTTTCTCAAGATTTTGCTTTGGTTTTTGTTAGTAATCTAATGAACCTTGGTGTGTGGTAGTGCAGATTTTACAGTGCTGAAGGCTAATGCAGGAGAAGTTGGAAGACTATCATGTATCCGAAGGAGGGCATTTCAGATTGGGTTTTTTTTTTTGTTTTTTTTTTTTAAGATGTATTTATTTATTATATGTAAGTACACTGTAGCTGTCTTTAGACACTCCAGAAGAGGGAGTCAGATCTTGTTACGGATGGTTGTGAGCCACCATGTGGTTGCTGGGATTTGAACTCTGGACCTTCGGAAGAGCAGTCGGGTGCTCTTACCCACTGAGCCATCTCACCAGCCCCCTTGGTTTGTTTTTGAGACATCTTATAACTATAAGCTCTGGTTGTCTTAAAACTTGCTTTGTGGCTTTAGCAGCTGATGTGGAACTCACAGAGACCTACTTCTGCCTGTTCAGTGTTAGGACTAAGTAAAAAATTTTATTCATTGCCTGTGGTGCATGCTTAGTGGTGACTCAGCAAAGAAATGGTACATGTTTGGTTCTTAGTTGAACGGTGGGTTAAGAATTTGATGCATGTATCAAAAGATGGCCTAGTCGGCTATCAGTGGAAAGAGAGGCCCCTTGGTCTTGCAAGCTTTATATGCCCCAGTACAGGGGAACGCCAGGGCCAAGAAGTGGGAGTGGGTGGGTAGGGGGTTTGGGTGGAGGGTATGGAGGACTTTTGGGATAGCATTGGAAATGTAAATGAGGAAAATACCTAATTAAAAAAAAAAGAATTTGATGCCTGTGCTTAAGGGTTCTCAGTGTAGTACACAGGTTTGGTTGTCTAGTAACAGCAATCCATGGAAGGGTCTTTGGCAGTTTCTAGCCTATTCAGAATATTGTTAGTCTGCGGCAACCTGGACAGGCGGCCTTCATCAAGTCTGCCTCAGTTTTCAACATTACAGAACAAAGTGTTTAGGGCAATTTGGGATTGGGGTGCTGTAGAAGGAGAGGCCACCGGATTTTTAGCCTGGAGCCCTCTGACTAGCAGGATGTGGGTGGTGCTAGGGAGTTGTAACTTAGAGGTTCATGGAGGAGAGTGTCAGCTTGGTTTGGTCACTTTTCAGATTCAGAGTTCATGAGAAAGCTGTATCTGGGTTTATTTCATTAATTTCTTCCCCCTCCCCCTTTCTTTTAGAACAACGTCTCCCTGTTGCAGAGCTGCATCGACTTATTCAAGAACAACTGACCTGTCTACTCTGAAGGACACCAATGTGAAAGCCAGCATCACTTGCACTTAAATCATTACTGCAAAAGAAATAGCTTTGACTAGTTTAAAATCATGTGAATAAATATTTTGATTTCTAAAAATCTTAACACTTAACCATGTTGGTTTAAAAATATTTTCATTGCATGTTACTTGGACATAACTAATCCTTTTCTTATGCATTTAATACCTCAAAGTAGGTAGAATCTAACAGATTCTCCTATAGACTGTCAGGAATTACTAAGAAATGGTATGGAGATGTGTGCCTTCTGGAAATGAGAAGCAATAGCCTGGCCCATGTCTGTCTGAACATTTCCTGTGTCTGCTCCTACAGACATGTCAGGTGTGAATTACAGCAAACAGTGACTGCTTGTGGGCAGGTGGCAGACACTCTTCTTTATTTAGGTAGATTTTGCTCCCTCTTGTCAAGATCACTTCAGATGCTTGTACGGTAACAAGCAAGAAGATCTCATATGTCTTTTTACATCCTTTACAGCTCCATTTTTGTAACTGGGATATAAATACTTGAGAGAAAGGAGAATCTAGAGTTCTGACACTCCCTGATGGTGGGGCATGTGTGTTTGTGCTTTGGATGTTTTTATAAAGTATATAATAAAGATAATCCATGTTACCATATGGAGTGCTTTTGTAGAAAACTAGACCTCAAGAATGCTGGCAGCTCCACAGGTGGAAAGGGTTCATTAGCTGCCCTCTTGTAACCTTTACTAACATCTTAGGGATTGAGCCAGGGCTTTGTGCAAACCATTGACAGTGCTTAGCCCTCAGTACTCCTTTGAAACAGGATTTGGCTCTGAACCCAGGACTCCACTGACTCAGCTTTACAGCCTCTGGAGTTCTGCAGTTATGGTATACCAACATATCTGGCTCAGTCCCAGGTTTGAAGACTGAGTCTTGGCTCTGTTTGCTGTATATGAATACTTGGGGGGGGGTGGGTCCTATCTAAACTGGTTTGTTTGTATTGATTCCATAGCACAAATTGATGGAAGTCTGGATTTATTTAAGAAAAGATTTCACAACAAAGTCTGGTTTCTGACTGTTTTCTTACCTGTCACTCCTAGACTGCTCACAATGGCACACACAACTTTCCATTTCAGTGGTAGTGGGTACCTGGACTCTAGCCACATGATTATGTGATCATACCTTGGCCTTGTTCCTCTGTCAAGATTGGTTGTTGCATGTAAGGGTCTTAGATCTACCTCCTGTCTGGAATGCAGCCAGCTGAAGCTTATTAGTTGGTTGAACCCTTGCACAGTTGTAGGTAGACTTGTTTATGCAGTGTTCCTTGGTTGGTCCCAGCAGGCACAGACTGAATGGAAACCATAAGTATACCTATACTATCGAGGCTGCCATTGGGTGGGTTCTCACAGGATGTCAACATAATTCAGCTGGCTTCAGAGTAAGGCTTCCTGAGTGCTTGGGATCCCAGACATTAACTCAAACTCATCCCAAAGTGGTGTAGGAGCAGGGAAGAGGCTTTAAAGGTGGGCTACTTGGGGTCCAATCCCAAGTGGTATCCCTGGGAAAGTTGTGTCTTTGCATTTGCCCACAATGTCCAAGTTCTATATTTCCAACCGTGAACAAGACTACAGATTTGTAGGGGCTAGACCATTGAGCTGAAGTGTACAGCACCCTCATGAGGCAGCTTGTATCCCAGTTCCAGATCAGACTGATGTTGAGTAGCAAACTAAAAATTGTGAATCTTGTTCCACCCTGTGAGTCCTGTGTTAGTCTCCCCTGTCTCACTGTGTTGGAGACTGAGATAACTGGGTCTTCTGTAAGGTGGGATATCCATTGAAAGGTATTTTCAGCAGAGGAAAAAGAGCAGGCAGAGCCTAGTTCAAAACTGGGCGGTCTTGGCCTGCAAAGTGTTCAGGTCATTTAGCTAAGATGTCAATCATAACAGCAGGAAAAATGACCTAATCATCTCTAGTACCATTAGAGTAGTAGGAAGCCTAGTTCCTAGTCAAGAGCCTTCCTGGTTGAGGCCCTTGTGTTCTGTAACTCATCCAGCAGCTGGGAGGTAATAATACTCAAAGCCACGACTTGTGACCTGTCTGAGAAGCAGAGCTGAAAATGAGCCTCAGGGACATTCTCACCTCTACCTAGTGTACCTCAATACATGGCTCTGCCTGTCTGGGCTGCCCAATGTTTCCTGCAGATTTGGATAGCTGAGATACATCTTTGTATTGCATATTTGACTGGAACAGCACAACAGTCAAATATCCCCAGGCTTCTTTTCCCTTTGGGGGCCAGTTTCTGGTTTCCAACTGCTTTCTTGGAATAGAAGGTGCCTTGAGAAGGCTGAGGATCACACCCCAGGGTGTTGTTACACACTAGGCCAGTGACCTGCCAGTGAGCTCTGCCTCTGCCCTTTTCCCCATGGAGTACTCCCGGGATGTTTCCAAGGGCCTAGGAAATTATATTTTAATATTACTGAGTGGGCCTGGCCCTGTGTGTCACACACAGGTCAAAACAAACAACTTAGGGTGTTGGATTTCTTCCAGCTGTGGGTTGGGTATACTGAACCGGGGGGGGGGGGGGGGGGGGCCCTGGGCTTTCCCAGACGCGCTTTTGAACAGATTCTTCTGCCGACTTTCAAACCTTTAAAGTTTGTTGGGTACTGTTTGAATTTTTAGTTTTTGTGCAAAGGATAGTTCTGATTGTTTATCAGTTCTTGCCCATGAGCAGTAGTTTGTCTGATTAATGGGACAGGGCATCTCTTTGAGAGGTTTCCACCTGACATGTTTTGCTAACACTGGGCAGATGGCCACTTGTTAGGACTGTTGACTGCAGCTTGTCTCCTATCATTTGAATGGAATTAGAAATGGCCCGGGGCTTTGTGGGTCCTTGTCCTGGTTCCTTCATGTTGCAAAACCATAGGAGGGAATAATTGTACTCCTGATGGATAGCCCAAAGCAGCGAGTGCAAACTGCTGCCAGGTCAGTGTAGCCCTGGCTGTCCTGGAACTCTGTCGACCAGGCTGGCCTCGAACTCAAATCCACCAGCCTCTGCCTCCCGAGTGCTGGGATTAAAGGTGTGTGTCACCACTGCCCGGCTAGTTCGGTTCGTACTTACTATCTGCCTTGTCGCTGCTTCAGGGAGGGTCCTGCAAAGCAATTTAGAGCTTTACTGGAGACAGCTTTGTGTGTGTGTGTGTGTCCAGCTGAATCCAGCTGCAGTTACCACAGGGCCTCAGGGCTCCTTGGATTTGTTGATTGTATAAGGATTCTGACTGGGATATGAGAGACAGGGCAGAAAGTCTGGCAAGAATAGATGCCTGAAAAGTATCCTGTAGAGACAGGGAAGAAGCCAATGAGAGTGTGTGTACATAGGCCGTGTGCAGAGCGGGTGCAGCTGACTGTGGCCTGTTCCTTGAGTCCTGCGGAAGACTGCTAGCTTGCAGTGAATCCCAGAATAGGAGGAATGAGACTGCCTGTCACTTGTTAGGGACGAGAGCTGGGGGCACCTGCTACTTGGAAGGGCCCTTGTTGGGCTGAGCTAAAAGGGAAGTGAGGTCATAGATCATCACTAACAACTTGGCTGGAGTCTGATTTCAGCTTAGCCTAGGACTCCATTCAATCTGGCTGTGTTCTAGGGACATGAGTGCCAGCCATGAAG
This sequence comes from Mus musculus, assembly GCF_000001635.26. Taxonomy (NCBI): domain Eukaryota; kingdom Metazoa; phylum Chordata; class Mammalia; order Rodentia; family Muridae; genus Mus; species Mus musculus. The sequence goes on along the minus strand of NC_000068.7, from coordinate 144,247,524 downwards.
GGGTGGTGCTGAGTGACAACTCCCAAGTATAGAGCAGAGGAAACCACGTTTTAGGGTTACTTCCTCATGGAGCCCAGCTGCAGTTCAGTGAGGAGCCAACCACAGATGGGGAAGGCCTGTCCCCTGCTAAGTCCCAGCTTCAAGTCATCTTGAGGTCTCCATAGCAAAGTCCCTTGCTGTTAGAGGGAATGCTGGGGTTTGGGTAAAATACAAAACACTGTCAATCTTGACTTTTAGGTAATAGCCAGATTTTTCTTTAGCATTTCTCATGTAGTATTTGATATACTGTTTCTTTGATCTGAGATTGAATTTTTGCTGGGAATCATGTATGTTTTATTTGGTGAGTCTGTCACTTCTATGCTGAGGACTTGAAAGGTAGCTAGTGCAATTGAGGAATGGAAGTTTTGTTTTTTGGTTTTTCAAGACAGGGTTTCTCTGTATAGTCCTGGTTGTCCTGGAACTTTGTAGAACAGGCTGGCCTCGAAATCCGCCTACCTTTGCCTCCCGAGTGCTGGGATTAAAGGTGTGCACCGCCACCACCAGTTGAGGAACAGAAGTTTAAAGTTCATTTTTTTTTTAAAGATTTATTTATTGATTATATGCAAGTACACTGTAGCTGTCCTCAGACACTCCAGAAGAGGGAGTCAGATCTTGTTACGGATGGTTGTGAGCCACCATGTGGTTGCTGGGATTTGAACTCCTGACCTTCGGAAGAGCAGTCGGGTGCTCTTACCCACTGAGCCATCTCACCAGCCCCAAGTTCATTTTTTAAAACTTAGTTTACATCTTAATTTGGGGGCACATGTGCACTGTGTGTGGGCATGTGCACATGCATAACCATGCATACATGTGTTCACTAGGGATTAGAAAGCCAGGACCTTATGCTTGTTGATTATATGCCCAACCATTGAGCTATGTTCCCAGTGCCAGATCCAGGCACACTGAAATCCTAGGCTGTTTATATTTTCCTAACTAAAGCCCCTAGCATTGAGTGACATAGCCAGACCATTCCACTCAGCCCTATCTGACCTCTGTCCAGATGGGCTTGACGTAATGCAACGGTCCTGGTTTCAGGCACCTGCTGCTCAGTGGCTTATACTCAGCAAATGGAACTGGAAGTCCTCAACACTCCCTGCTGTCAGCCCCACCCACATTTCATATTCACCACAGTCTCAGGTTCCTAAGGCCCCTCATGCATCAGGGCCTCCAATCCTTCCCAACCTTAAAGACCTATATCTCAGTGGGAGTGGAGACAGCTTGGGTATTGGCATTTTATTGTTTATAATTTGGTGGGTTTTGAGCCAGAGTTTTGCTTTGTAGCCCAAGCAGGCTTCTACCTTCTCCCCCAGTGCTGGGATTACAGATGGGCACCAGTGTGTCTGCAGGGTTGATAGTATAAGAGATACGCATGTTCTTGTGAGCTAAAGTCAAGGCTGAGACTACTTGGTTCATTCAGTGTGTCACTTCCAACGAGTTGGGATAGGTCAGCTTCATCTTGCAGCTGAGGAAGATGAGGTGGAGAGACTAGGCCCCAGGACCCAAGATCCCAGCTACATCTAGGACTCTCCCTTGGGGTCAGTCAGTGAGGGACAGGACCTGAACAGACAGGTATGGACCCCTAGGCTTTGATGGGACTCCCAATCATCTCCCCTCTTTCCCAGGAATATAATAACCTTCTCCTTGGCTTTCTCCTTAGCTGGGCCTCTTCCCAGCAGGTTGAGTTAATGAAAGGCTCCCGGCCTGCAGTTTCACTTCTGTAATTTACTCGCAGTGCTGGTCTCTAATTTCATTGCTTCCTCAGCTGTCTCTTCCCACTGAGAAGCTGGTCTCTGGCTTGATTGGTCAGCTTTCCTGCTGCCAGCTGCCCAAGGGGAGAGGCTGGTTCGCAGAGCCCGTAAGAGCAGTGTGGTAAGAGCAGGAGACCGCAGTGTTCTGAGTACCCACTCACACATGTGAGGTGAGAACACTTTACCACTGAGCCAGGTCCTCAGCTCCTCTGAGTACGTTTTTAAATACTTCTTGAGGAAGTACGCAGGGTTGGAAAGGGGTTGGAGGGAGCAGGAGGTGAGCTATCCAGAGCTGTGTGTGGGCATTCTGGCTCTGGAGTCTGCCCTTTCTTTTCTTGCTGCCTTCCCATTGTGGTTTAGCATTTATTTATTTTCTACACGGTATTTCCCGTGCCTTTGTAGTGGCTCCCGAAGAATAGGATTCTGTGAAGTGTTCAGTGTTCATATCATCTGGACTTCCTGTCACTGGTTCTTTCCCTGACATCAGTGAGCCATGTGCAATTTGTCCCTTTCTATATTCGAAGTACAGAAAGTGCCAGGGTGTGAAGGGTCTGGTCCCTACTTGCTGAGAAGTACTTGGGACACTGGTCCTATTTCAGGCGGGAGTGTAGGTATATCTGTCTCAATGATGAGCTGTGAACTTAAAAGGAGTTGGTCCACAAGAAGCCCCAGCTGTGGCTGAAGAGATGCTTCAATGGTTAATGGCACTGTGTTCTTCCAGAGGACCTGGGTTTGGATCCCTAACACCTGCAGGACTGTAACTACGGATCCAGGGGACCTGACACCCTTTTTCAGCCTCTCTGGACACCAGGCACCAAGCACACATGTGGAGTTCAGACGTGTACAGACAAAACACTAATACACAGAGAAGAAGCTGTAGTCATGGCTGCCACCCCAGTAAGGTTTAATGAGGGAGGTGTGGGCTTTACACTGGCATAGAATACACTGGACTGCATCTGTTGAATACTAAGCCAGAACATGAACAGCCAAGATGTAAAAGCTGGGGAGCTATAGCCAGTCGAGGCGAGCCTGAGAGGTAGTCCAATACGAACAAACAGACTCTATTCAGGGAGCTTGAATATAGCCATGTAAAGTTGGCCCATTTATGAGCATGCTCTATTGAAGGACTTAATTTCAGAAGGATAGATAGCAAAATGTTTTTGGGGCAAGTTGACCACTTAACCTGTGTGTGTGTGTGTGTGTGTGTGTGAGAGAGAGAGAGAGAGAGAGAGAGAGAGAGAGAGAGAGAGGTGTTATGGGGCATAATGGTTACTGGGAAGATCTTTCTGTTGTTAAATTACCTTGTCCCCATGAGAACCAAACTTAGTTTGATCCCCAGATTCCATGTTGAAAAACAACCCAAGAACTGGAGATCATTGTATCAAGCAAAATAAACCAGACTCAGAAAGACAAATCCTACCTATTTTCTCTTAAGAAAACTTGAAGAGGGGAGAGTTCGTTTATATAAATGGTGGTCTAAAGCAGGCAAAGATGAGAAAAATGGAACAGGCTGCACGTGTGTGGACAGGCAGTCTTCACAGGGTGTGAGTTCAGAAAATAATGCCTTAGAGAGGTCTTTTGGGGTGGAGTTTGGGGGCCACTGAGGTCAAAAGCTCACTTGCTGGGTCCTGCTCGTGCCCAAGGGTAGATGGTTTCAAACACTTTACTATTACAAGGCTCCTTCCAAATTCTAGATGATGTAAGCAGCAGTTTCCAGGGCAACCGTACATCTGAGCTATCTTCAGTAGTGATAACTGGTGGCATATAATGTAAAACCTGGCCACCTCTGACACCGAGACGAGAGGAGCCCCAGAAGGGAGTGAGATTCTGCTCTTCCTCGAACCCAGACGCCTTAGCCTTGGCCTCACCGGGTCTAAGAGGAGGCTGTCACCTAAGGCTAAAAGCCCTTTTCCTTCCTTTTAGATTCTCTACATAAAACAGCATCAAAGTTGGTGTGCTCAGGAGCTGGGGGTGCCTGAGGCTCCTGATTCTGGGGGAGGGCTCTGTGTCTCCGATATTAGGGACAGGTCAGGCCTCGATGCAGATCTTGAAATGAAAATCCTCAGACTGAACTCTCCTCCCTGGGGAGTCGGAAAGACACTGTAAGTAAGATGCTCCGTAAAATGCCTGTCTATAGATTGAGGAGGGAAGAGACTAGGAGGTTAGATTGAACCCTCCAAGAGCCTGAGCTGAAATAAACCTTCCCTCCCTTGAAGGCAATGAGACAGGCAGAGACCTTGCCTGCATTTTGCCTTCAGGTCTTCCATATTCTGAGAGGCATATTACAGTTTCTTTCATTTGTTGTGTTGTACTGGAAATTTCTCTCTTTTTTTTCTTTTTTCTTTTGTTCTTTTTTTGGTTTTTCAAAACAGGGTTTCTCTGTGTAGCCCTGGCTGTCCTGGAACTCACTCTGTAGACCGGGCTGGCCTCAAACTCAGAAATCCACCTACCTGCCTCTGCCTCCCAAGTGCTGAGATTAAAGGCGTGCACCACCTCTGCCCGGCCTGGAAATTTCTAGTAGCTAAGCTCATGCCATTATGACTTCAGGGCTGCTGGCCTTGTTGGTGGAGAGTGGCTGCCCCATGTGAACACTCAGTTCCAGCAGGGCTAGGCTAGACTGGTGCCTATCCTGGAAGAAGATGGGCAGGGCCTTGAGAGAGCAAGGGAGACTGCGGGAGCCTTCTGATGGGTTCTAAGCAGACTGCCTCAAACCCTTGCCACCTCCGCTAGAGCAGTGAACCACGGTGGTGCTTTTTACTGCCTTCTGTTAACAAAAGAGCTTAGAAGGTCAGTCCAGGCTCATGGAGAGGAAAAACAAACTCGCTATTTTGATGGCGAAACAGCAGGGAAAGGATAAACTGCCACAGCAAGTGATGTCATCTCTCACCCTCTGGATAAGGAGCCAGGGCTCGGCATCACAGGCACCAGCCAACCTATGACCACCTTGCTTCAAACCTTTCCTGTTTTGCTGTGTGTGCCTTTTCCAATATAGTCTGCCTGCTGACCAGGTATTGCCATTTGGTTTGACCTTTTGAGACAGTCTATGGAACTCACTTGTAGACAAGGCTGGTCTCAAAGAGATCCCTCTGCCTCTGCTTCCTGAGTGCTGGAGTGCACCAGCACAAACTGTTTGCCTTTTGTTGGAACTGTGTTGCCTTAATTGGCTCAAGTAATTCTCCTGCCTAAACTACCAAGTAAGTAGGAATTGAGGTATGTGCCACTGAGCGCAGCTTTATTTTCTTTTTAAATATTTATTTATTTATTTATTTATTTATTTATTTATTTATTTGAGACAGGGCTTCTCTGTGTAGGCCTGGCTGTCCTGGAACTCACTCTGTAGACCAGGCTGGCCTCAAACTCAGAAATCCACCTGCCTCTCCTTCAAGTGCTGGGATTAAAGGCGTGTGCCACCATTACCCAGCTAAATTTTATTATCTTATGTGTATGGGTATTTTGCCTACATGTAAGTCTGTGTACAAATATGCATGCAGGGCCCACTGAGGCCAGAAGTAGGTGTTGGATCTCTTGGAACTGGAGTTAGAGACAGTTGTGAGCGACTGTGTGGGTGCTGGGAATTGAACCTGTGTCCTCTGGAAAAGCAGCAAGTACTTTTACCCACTAAACAATCTCTCTAGCTCCCCTAGCTTAGCTTTCTTAAATTGTTCCAGTTTTTCCAAATTTATAATTTAAGGTAGAAAATATGGAAAGCCATAAGGCCACCGACTGTATGGCAATAATGACAAACATCCTTCTAGCCTCTTATCCTATACACACTGCACATGAATTTGTACTTCCCAGCCCAAACACACACACACACACACACACACACACACACACACACACACACACCTACCTTTTTCAAGTGTTATATTGTTTATTCTATGTGGCAATAAAAATAAAAGAGAGTTGAGGGGCTGGAAATCTGGAAAGATACTTGGTGGTTAAAAGTATCTGTTGCTCTTACAGAAGACCTGAGTTTGATTCTTATCACCTATATGGCAACTCACAACTTTTAACTTCAGTTACAGAGCATCCAAACCCTTCTTCTAGCCTCCATGGGCACTAGGCAAGCATGTGGTATACAAATATACAAGCAGGCAAAATACCCATACACATTAAATAAAATAATAATTAAAAAAATAAAGGACAGCGGCTGGGGCTGGTCTGGTGGCACCACCTTTAATCCCAGCACTCAAGGCAGAGGGAAATGGATCTCTTTGATTTTGGGGCCAGCCTGGTCTACATAGTGAGTTTCAGGATAGGAAGGCTATACAGAGAGACCTTATTTCAAAATACATACATACATACATACATACATACATACATACATACATACATACATTAAAATAAAAAGGAGGGCTGGAGAGTTGGCTCAGCAGTTAAGAGCACTGGCTAGTCTTCCAGAGGGGGTCAGGGTAGATTCCTAGCATCACCAAGTTTCACTGCTATAACAGAGTGGGAAGGGTTTGAGGAAGTCTAACCTCAGTCCTGGGGATTAGATGACCTCTTTTGACTTCATCAGGCCCCAGGCACATGCAGACTTACGTATAGGCAAAACACTCAGACACATAGAATAAAATAAATAACACTAAAATGAGAGGCTTAGGTGAGGAGTAGTTTGTCCCTGGACACAACTCTCTCCTTTTTGCTTTCCTGCTATGAGGTGATCAAAATTTCTCCGCTATGTTCTTCACCGTAATACTGTCGTCACCCTGCCATAGATCCAAGAGCACTGGAGTCAACCAGCCATGCATCTAAGCAGCCCAACTTGCGAGCTGAAAAAAAAAAAAACCATTTTTTGCCCACCCTGCTGTTTTACAGAGTGGGATAATGGGAATGTATTTCAGGGATTGAGTAGAGGTTGTTCAGTATGCAGGGAAGGGCAGTTGTCAGGCAGCTGGCATGGGGGATGAGTTTCTGTGGAATCCATAATATAAATATAGCATATATGAAGAAATGAGAGTTCAGGACCAGTTGTGCACAGCTGGAAGTGGTTAGGGTTTGACTTAGCTGTGGGAGTCATGAGAGCAGCCAGCAGACCCTCAGAGCTATCTGAGAACCATGAGGCAGAGTTACAGTGTGGTAAATAGGATAGAGGGGGGAGCATTGACTGGGTTCCAGAGAGCTTTCTGGTTATGAGAGTGGCCAACTTATATTGTGGGCGGAGGTGTGAGGCCTGAAGTGGGCCAAGGCTGGAATAGCTGACTCAGCTGTTGTCCTGCTTGAGGGGACAACCCACTGATTCCCCCACAGGGTACCCTCTCCTTTATTCCCAGTTCCTGCCCTTCTGGTGGTACCCATGTCACCCACTGCACACAGGTGAGGTCAGAGCATTTAGCCTGGCCCAAAGCATTCTTCCCTAGAAAGATGTGTCACCCATCAGGCCCTCAAGAGGCTGCCTGTGCTGGGCCTGTGGACACAGGATGTGCTTCTGCTGTGTCACAGTTGCAGAGAGGGGTGGGTTGATGAGATGCTGCAGAGGCCAGAGTGGCGAAGGGCAGGGCTGACATCCTGAAGAGATTCTTGGGGACCTTCCTCAGTCTTCTGTGTCCTCTGGTGACCACTGTGTGCTGGCCACTGGGCTGGGCTGGGCTGGGCTGGGACAGACTCGGTGTATAGTAACACTTAGGTGAGCAGACCCCATTCCCAGTTCTGGAAAGAGACTTTGCAGAAGTGAATGGGGCACCCAAGCAGAGAGGGCTTGCACCCCAAGATAGAAGCAGTTCTGTTTCCCTTTGTCCTGGGTGTGTGAGGCCACAGAGCAGCTGGGACACTAGCCCTGAGCCAGCCCACTGCCCCTCACAGCTTGGGGAACTACAGAATATTCTGGCCCCCTCTTTCTCTATACCCTGGCCCCCTTTCCTAACCCCACTGTTAATGGGCCTAGAAACCTCCTAATCAAGAAGGCATTTGGGAAACTGCTTCTTCTGGGGTGCATCTGAAGCACGTTGAGTCGGGTAGGGACACTCAGGAATATATCTTCTGACTCAGCAGCCTGGGGCTTCTGATGAGAACCCTGAGGCCTCCTGACTGAGGCAGGGTCTGTGGGTGGAGGGACACACTGCTGTAGCAGAACAGGTTTATCCCGGGGACTTCTCACCACAGCAATCCCTAGAGATTCTGGGTACCTTTGCCTGGCAGTAGCAGCTCAGTATCTAGAGGCCTGACTCTAAATCCTCAGGGGACTAAAGTGGCATCCAAAGGCACTGCAGGTGTCAGAAAGAGAGAGGTCCCTGGGGTGCTACTCAGACGTCAAGTTTCTTCTGGGTTCTCCTGGGACACCCTTTAGACACCCTTTAAAAGGATTCAGTCCTTTCCAGTAGGCTATTTCTCCTTTTGTTAATATTTATTTCTCTTCTGGCCTCAAACAGCTTGATGACTGTGTAAAGGGCAGGGGCAAACATGGTTGCCCTTCTTGTCTTGGAACTGTTTCCTGATGGGTATTTGGGGAGTTATCTGCACTCTGCAGGGGGACTTCAAAGCAGGCCTGTCTTTCCAGACTGTCTGTCTGTCTGTCTATCTATCTTCTATCTATCTATCTATCTATCTATCTATCTATCTATCTATCTATCTATCTATCTATCTATCTACCTATCTTGTATGTATGTATGTATGTATGTATGTATGTATCTATCTATCTATCTATCTATCTATCTATCTATCTATCTATCTATCTATCTATCTATCTTGATGTAGGGTCTTACTGTGTAGCCTTGGCTGGACTCAGGCTAGACTCAAACTCATATCTACCTGCCTCTGCTTCCCGAGTATTGGGATTAAAGTTGAGTGCCTCCATGCCTGACTTGGATTGTTTTTTAAATAATTTTAAGAATATTAATTTTATTTTATGTGTGTGCCTGAGTGTAATATATGTGCATACAGTCTATATTATGTGCATGCAGGAGTTCTGGAGGTCATGAAAAGCATCTTAACTGTTGATCCAGCTATCCAGCTCCACACCCCAATACCCAACCCTTGACTTCTGGGTTTTTTTTTTCCCCCAAAGCTAAAGGAATTGTGAGTGGAAAAAGCCTGAGTCGCCCAACTCCGGCCATGTGGCCTAGAATAGAGGTTCTCAGAATATGCCTAACAGCCCCAGGGACACTGCTGGCTGCAGGACAGGCTCTGGATCCAAATCTGAACAAGCTGCAGAGAGGCTGTGGTGTGGATGTGCAGTTCCAACAGATGCGCGTATCACCGCCTGTGAACCAGAGCCTGCTGTTGTTTGACTCTGGGATGCTGGCTGATGCCGTGATGCAGCCTGACCCAGGACAGTGGAGTCACCCTTGCTGTTGATTAAGTGAATGACAGGCCCCAGGCCAGTCCTCAGCATGTTTGCTGCTCCATCTATTCAGCTGGGATTTTATGAGTTTTCCTCTTCCAAAGCTCAGGGAGAGATCTGAAAGAGAAAACGCTTCAGTTCTGACCTCTTCTCTCCCACATTCAAAATATTTTGAGCTCTGTTGCCCTGGTGTCAAGCACCGTTCAACACAAACAGTGAGACACTGCTGGAAAACTGGGACATGGCTGTTGGCTCTTCTCCCTCTTTTCATTTCTATTAAATTTGTACTCTGGAAAAAAATAGTAGTAAAAGAAGTCAGAAGAAGGTTGGAGATGTAGCTCAGTTGTAGAACCTTTGCCTAACATGGGCAAGACCCTGGATTCTATCCCTGGGCCTGGAGAGATGGCTCCGAGGCTGAGTGCTTGCGGTTTTACAGGAACCAGGGTCTATTCCCAGCATCCATGTGGTGGTTCATGAAGGCCTGTAACTTTAGCTCCAGGGGATCAGGTGTCCTCTTTTGGCCTCCACAGACACTTGAACACAGATTATATACATACGCATAAATAAATAAATCTTTTAAAGAAAGATAGCTGGGCAGTGGTGCACATCTTTAATCCCATTGCTGGGGGGCAGAGGCAAGTAGATCTCTGAGTTTGAGGCCAGCCTGCTCTACAGAGTGAGTTTCAGGATAGCCAGTCAGAGCTATACAGAGAAATTGTGTCTTGAAAAACTAAAAATAAACATACATTAAAAAAAAAAAAAAAAAAAGAGGAAGCCAGGCGTGGTGGCGCACACCGTTAATCCCAGCATTCGGGAGGCAGAGGCAGGTGGATTTCTGAGTTCGAGGCCAGCCTGGTCTACAAAGTGAGTTCCAGGACAGCCAGGGCTATACAGAGAAACCCTGTCTCAAAAAAACAAAACAAAAACAAAAAAACCAAAAAAAAAAAAAAAACAAAAACAAAAAGAAAAGAGGAAGAAGAGGAAGAAGAAGTCGAGGAGGAGGAAGAGGAGGAGGAAGTGGAGAGAAGAAGAAAAAGAAGCAGCAGCAGGAAGAACAGTGTAACATTTACCACACCCCTCCGTTAGCCTCCTAGCCACACAAAATGACAGGAATATGTTGAGATCCAGGAAAGGATCCTTGGTGTGATGTCCTTAGTCAAACCTTGGACCATTTTTCTCACTTACCATCCTTTTCTTTCACCTGAGTCCATGTCAGAGTCTACCTTTGCAATGTAGTTATTTTTGTCTCTGGTCTCCTGTCACTTGCAGCCATGCCTTTGTCATTTTGGTACCTTTAGGATCCAGATGCCTCCAGACAGAAGAGATTGATTTCCGCACATCCTCTGCTCCGATCTCCTTCATCGGGTACCTGCATCCTGGTCATGCATTATGGATGTGCAGTGCACCACAAGGCAGGCATTGGTGTGGCACTTCTGTGTTGATAGGCTTGTTTCCTGGTCAGGTGCTCTCCTCGAGGCTGCTTCTGTGTCGGGTTTCTACCTGCCCTCTGCCCTGGCCACTGCTGCCAGCAGTCACTCAGGAGAGATAACCTGGGGCTTTGCAAATCGCTTTTCTTCCTGCCTCCAGCCACTGTGATTTGCCTAATGTCAATTTTCCCTCCCCTCCACCCTCCTCCCGCATTGGCTGATTGAATTTCCATCCCAAAGAAGAGCTGTCACTTCTCTAGCAATTTATCTAGCCAAATATTAATGGTCCTCAGGATGAACTCATGCCTATGTGTTTTATTCTGTGGGTTAAGGTGTGATGTTGTCATTTGTTTTCTTGTTCATCTCTCCCTAGACCCAACCCCTGGGAGCCTCCCCTGGGGCTTTGCATTCTTTAGACATGCAATGCCCTAGGATTTGCTACAAATGTGGCTGAGTTCATTTTTAGACCATTCTTTCCAGGTTATTCACTTGACAGAGAATATGGCGCTCAGCCTCTAAGCTGCTCAACACATCGGTTAGCTGTTTGGTGTATTGGGCTGGCATCTTTGAAAATCAGAGGCTGGAAGTTATGGGTCTGTTGGGAGCCATTAAACTAGACAGGAGCCAAGGCTTCACCTCTGAGTTACATACCTAGTCTCCATGTTTTATTGTGTAAGTCCTTTTTACTTTAAAGTCTGTACATAAGCATCGTGAGTGGAAAAGCGCCGGAATACCCACTCAAACAGACCCGTGGCTCCTTCTGCCTGCATACAGAACAGTGCCAAGATTTCAACCACACCGTGAGAACAGAGGGAAGTCTCTTGTCCCAGAAGTTAACCTTGTGACAAGAATTCAGATGCACACACTTTATGCTTATTATATGGAAGGGGTACAGAGGGGCTTGTGGGGAATTAAAACAACAGAGGTGAAGCTGAGGAGGCTGTGTAGTCAAATGCATCATCACTATGGTCCATGGGAGCTCAGGCTTACTGGCGAACTGGGGGCGGGGGCCATGTAGACCGCTTTCCTGACCCCACCTGACCTTGAGAGTCTAGGAGTCTGGTTAACAGCTCCTCTTGGTCCTTTTGCCAGCAGCTGTCTGGGCAGCTCACAGCTCAATAAGACTGACATGTAAAATGAACTCTCAGGAGGCCAGACCACCCAGGCTAATGCTGAATCTTGCTTACATTTTCTTTCTGATCAGTTTAAAGATAGTTTTGGCTGAAGTTTTACTTGAAAAAGTTAATTTTATTAGTAACTTTAAAAGCGAACTTATTTTATTTTTAATTTTGTGTGCATATTTTGTTAGGTGTGCACACACATGTATACTGTATACATGGAGGTCAGAGACATCAGGTCTCCCTGAAGGCAGGAGTTACAATAGGCAACTGTGAGTTGCCCCAAGTGGGTTCTAGGAAACAAACTCAGGACCTCTGCAAAGCAGTACATGTGCTTCATCATGGAGCCAGCTCTCCAGTCCTGTGGAGTTCTACTTTTTAAAAAATATCGTCTTTAGCTTCATATGCTTCCATTTGATTGTTTCCAATTGACATTTTTATTTTGACATAAATAAACTGGATTTACACATAGTTCTGAGAAACAGCACACAACGGTCCTGTGTATTCCTTCTTGCAGTGGTAACACTTTCTTTTTCTTTTTAAAGAAAATGTTGAGCTGGAGAGATGGCTCCATAGTTAAGAGGACTGGATGGTGTTCCAGAGGTCCCGAGTTCAATTCCCAGCAACCGTATGGTGGTTCACAACCATCTACAATGGGATCTGTTGCCCTCTTCTGTCATGCAGGCATACATGCAAATAGAGGACTCAGATGTATAAACAAATAAAATTTAAAATTCATTAAAAAAAAAAAAGAAAGAAAATGTTACTGGGCAGTTGATGGCACATGCCTTTAATCCCAGCACTCAGGAGGCAGATGTAGCTCTGAGTTCAAGGCCAGCCTGGTTTATAGAGTAAGTCCCAGGACAGCCAGGGCTACACAAAGGAACCCTAGCTTCCCTTTAGAAACTTCCCAAGCCAGGCCTCCATCATCTGAATTACTCTGAACATTCTTATTTTCAGATCAGCTCACTAAGCTTTGATTAGTCAGTGGCTTTTCTAGTTCAAAGTCAAAAGTTCTTCCACAACACTCCCCAGACAATATGGTCAAGTCTGTCACAGCAACACCCCACTCCTGGTACTAATTTCTGTCTTAGGGTTCCTATTGTGATAAAACACCAAGAGCTCTTAACCACCAAGTTATCTCTCTAATCCCTGTTTTTTTTTTTTTTTTTCCTCCACTTAGTGTAATTCTCTGAAGAGCCTTCCTTCCTTCCAGGCTGTCAATAGTCCCTTTCTTCTTATTGCAGAGTAGTGTTTCCTGACACAGATGCACTGCTGCTCCTCTCGCAACTTGCCTCTTAAGGGAGGATGGCTAATTTCTAATTCCAAATAAGGCCTTTTGAACTGACATTCCTGTGCAGTTTATGCCTTCATATATGTTTTTATTCTCTAGAATAACTCACAAAAGTACAGTTGCAATTCTCTTGCCTCCAAAGTGCTGGGATTAGAGGAGTGTACATTATGCCTGGCACTTGAATTACTATATAATTTTAAAAATGTTATATTTTTTAAAAGATTTATTTATTATGTAAACACTGCTCTGCTTGCATGTATGCCTGCAGACCAGAAGAGAGCACCAGGTCTCATTATAGATGGCTATGAGCTAATATGTGATTGCTGGGAATTAAACTGAGGACCTGTGGAAAACCAGTGCTCTTAACCCCTGAGCTCTTTTTGTTTTGTTGTTGTTTTTTTTGAGACAGGGTTTCTCTGTATAACCCTGGCTGTCCTGGAACTCACTTTGTAGACCAGGCTGGCCTCCAACTCAGAAATCTGCCTGCCTCTGCCTCCCAAGTGCTGGGGTTAAAGGCGTGCGCCACCACGCCCGGCTATAACTCGGCATTTTTATTGGCTGTGATTTTCTATAATGGTTATGTCTGTTGCAAAGAGAAGTTTCCTTAACAAAGGATAAGGACTACACCTATCTGTGTGTTTAAGGACAAATATTTAGAATGTAGTTATTTGGGGATTATGCTGGTTTAGTGAAGTGACAGTTGTAGGTTTTCCTCCAAGATCCTTGGTTAGTTCCGCAGGTCTCCAGTACTAGGAATGGGTTTTCTCTTGTTGCATAGGGACATTTCAATTCTTTAGAGATTGCCACCTGCTCTCCAGGGGTGGCTGTTCACTTTACAGTCATACAGAGGAGTAGCATTTGCTGTTGTCTCAGTGGTTCCAATTTGCATTTCCCTGGTGGCTAGCAGTGCAGAACGTGTTTTGTTGCCTGGATCTCCTCTTCAGAGAGGTGTCTGGGTCTCCTGGTTTTGTGTCTAATTGAGCTGCTTGTTTTGCACTGTGAAGCTTTGTGAGTGTGATCTTTGTTGGGTAGGTGGTTTGAAACATCATCTCCCAGCCTGTGGCTCGTCCTCCCCCCACCTTAACAAAGTCTTTCTTTCACAGAGAAAACGTTGTTGATGTCAGTGAGGTCCACCGTGGATGGGAGATTCATGATAAGCTCCAGCGCTGAATCCCAGAGATGCTCTGTGCTAGCGCTGAAGTATTTACTATGCTTTACATTTTGCACATAAGTTAATAGCCCATTTTTAATTTATTTATTATACAGGGTCTCATGGTGTAGGGCAGGCTACTCTTGAACATCACGATTCTCCTCCATAGCCACCTAACTGTGATTGCTCTGTTGTGTTCTGCCACCTTGGCTCTACACCCCATGTTGGGTTTTGCATCATCTTTGCCCCATGGGTGTCCATTTGCTCCCATTTCGCTGTGGCCTCTGTACCACGCTGAGCAGGCAGCTGGCTGGATCTCTGTGCTCTGCCACTCTGTCCACCATTTCTCTAATACTGCTGTAGGTCTTCAAACTGATTTTGTCAATTCCTCCAACTTTGTTTCTCCTGGAATTGTTTATTATGCTTCCTTTGTCATTCTATATAAAACATAAAATAATCTTGTTCATATCAATAAAATCCTGAAATTGGAGTTCTAATAGCAACAGCCTTAAGCCTGTCAGTTTGTGACAAACTGACTGACTACTGTTTGGGGTAATCTAATTCACAAATATTGTGACTCTCTGTTTCTTTAAAATTTTCTCTGAAAAAAATTTTTGTTACATTATTTGTGTGTGTGTGTGTGTGTATGCACATGTGTACTAGAGTACGCATGTAGAGGTTAGAAGACAACCTATAGAGTTAGTTCTCTTTTTGTATCCTAGAGCTCCAACTTGGATCTTTACTTATTAGTTTTAGTATTCATTTTCTTTTCTTTCAGATTCCCTGGGATTTTCTACATAGGCAATCACATACATCATCTACAAATAGGGACTCACTCACTGCTATGGAACCCAAGGTCTTATAGATACTATTACACAAGCAATCCATCACAGAGCTGTACCCACAGCCCAGGGCAGTGATATTTCTCCCTCTCCCTCTCTCTCCTCCTCCCCCCTCCCCCTCCCTCTCTCTCTGTAGCCCTGGCTGTCTTGGAACTCACTCTGTAGACCAGGCTGGTCTCAAACTCAGAGATCTGCCTGCCACATGTGACAAATGCTGGGATTAAATGAATGCACCACCGTATCCAGCCACATTCTGTACCTCTTTCATCTCTCATGTTCCTTTATTTGGTTTTTGCCTTATTTCACTAGCTAAAGCTTCTAGCACAGTGTTGAATAAGACCGTGGGGGTCTGCCTTTCTCATGATCTAATGGGGGAAGCCATTTAACATAATGTTTAAAAAAGACCAGTGTGTGTGTGTGTGTGTGTGTGTGTGTGTGTGCGCGCGCGCGCGTGTGCCCTGGCATGTGCTGAGCCCAGAAGAGGATGTTAGGTGTCTGCTCCTGTTGCTTTCCACCTTTTCCTTTGAGGCAGAGTCTTCCTATGAACCTGGGGCTTGAGTTTTCTCTGACTGTAAGCTAAACCTAGGAGCCCTACCAATCTTCCTGTCTTCAAACTCCTTGGAACTAGGGTTACAGGTGCGAGCAGGGCACCCAGCTTGTTATGTGGATGCTGGGATCCACAGTAGTCCTCATGATTTCACAGCAACACTCCAGCCCTCTGGCCATTTCAAGTCCATTTATCTTAATTATGAAGATGAATGATCAGAAGCAGAATATGATATCGTATGCTTTTTGAGGACTCTGTCTACGATGGGCATTTTAAAAAATTCAATTATAAACTAAAAGCCAGGCTTGCTGGCTAGCAACTATCATCCTAGCACTCAGAAGGTTGAAGCAGGGGGATCATGGGTTAGCTAACCTGAGCTACTCATGAGACTCTGTCTCAAAAGAAAAAAAAATTAACAGATTCTCACTGTGTAGCCTTGACTAGCAATGTGGACCAGGCTGGCCTCAAACGCACAGATATCTGCCTGCCTCTGCCTGGAGAGTGCTGGGATTAAAGTGCAGCCCCCCCCCAGTATGATTCTTATTAAATTTTATTTTATTTTGAGACCTGATTGCATATGTAGATCAGACTAGCCTCGGGTTTCCAATTCTCTTGCCTCCCTCCCCATATGTGGCACTTCATGTGTGCCCCACTGTCCCCCCTCTGAAATTAAGCAGATCTTGATAGGCAGCTTGGTCCAATGAAGAAAAACCCAAGAGATCAACAAACCACATCCTTGGGTGTGTCTGTGAGGTCATTTCCCCAGACATTAACCACCCTGAATGTAGGAGTGCAGTGCATCTAATAACCTGGAGGCTCTGATGGAATAAAAGAGAGGAAGGGAGCCGTTGGTGAGCACGGGCGCATTGTTTCCTGTTTTTTGCTGGCCATGAAGCGAGCATTTTCTGCCCCACCATCCATCCTGTTGCTGTGATCTCTAGCTCAGCATCATGCTCAAATCCATGAATCCAGCTGACCATGACTGGAGCCTCAGAAGCGTAGAAAAAGTGTCTGTGATGGAGTTACAGGGAGGAAAGGCAGGACAACATGCCGCACGTCTCACCTAAGTTATCAGATTCACACATGTATAGCCATGTGTCATACATGTGTGATATTTGCTTGTTGTTATTTGTTTACTGAAGGAGATCTGGCTTCTGGTGTTGAATGTATCATTTTTCATGGCTGCTCTGGCTGTGTCAGACATGTAAGTTATTAAAGGCTAATTAGTCCCCTTACCGCTCCTCTGTGACATGGTTGTAATAAATGCCAGGTCCCCTCCCACTCCTCATGACAGTTTGGGCTCTGCTCATGCTGGACTCTGACCCTGTAGGCAAACACCCAGCATTCCGCAGACACCTTGCCAAATGGGTTTCCGTTTGTCAGGAAGAGCCGTTTCTTTCTTATCTGCTCCTACAGTCCCCAAACCTCCGGTGAGGGCTCCTAGTTCTCTGTCAGCGTGAAAACTCACCCAACAGATCAGAGTCCATGCTAGTCCCCAGGCTGCTCCTGCTAACCTGCTCTCCTCTCAGCTCAGATACTGTTCTCTTCATAACCCTCAAGACTTTCCCCTGGTCCGTCTCTCTCTGCTTTTCCTTTGAGAGATAGCCTTGGCAGTTTATTCCATCCACAGAGCCTCCATTTCAGCGTTTTTGTTTTTTGTTTTTGTTTTTTTCTCTGTACTCCATTGGCATGCTCCATTTATACCATACGAGCTGGGGTTATTTCTGTTATATTATTTAAAAGCAGCTGCACACAGAATGAGAGTGGAGTGGTAAGGTTGGGGATGGGGAAAGCACAGTACTTGCCATTATGCCCTGCACTCTTGGGAAGCAGAGGCAGGCTGATCTCTGAGTTTGAGGCTCGCCTGGTCTACAGAGTGAGTTCTAAGATGGCCAAGGCTACACAGAGTAACCCTGACTCAAAAACAAACAAACAAACAAACAAACACCACACACAAAAAACCCCAAATAAATAAATAAATAGAAACATAAATAAATAAATAAACAAATAGCTTAATTACATAAAAACAGGTGTAGAGCGACAGAGGTGGAAAGAAAGGCTTGGCCAGACCTTAGGTGGGGCGGCGTTTATTCACTGTGAGGAGGTATTTTGTCACAGATGTGCAGATGCTCAAGATGCTTAGAGGAAAGGGTGGGATGCAACAGTCGACAGGGGCGGAGACAGCTCTGTAGTCGGCTGGGAAGTGTAGTCTTTCAGGAGGAGATTCTCAGTTTCTGCTCACGTGTCAGACATAATTTAGGAGAGGAAACGGAGTCCGTTGTGTTTCCCTGAGTGCGTTTTCCTTGAGGTATTTTCCTGAGCTCCAGGTGCCTTCTTTTGATCCATTTCTTTCCGTTAGAAAAATTCCTTTAACCAGTCTTTTAGCCCAGGCCTGCCAGAAAGCGTGCCATCTTTGTCCGCCGAAGGCCATGCTCCCGTTCTCTTACTGACTTCAACCTCATCCTTAAGTTTTACTATGATTGTCTCATGGATTTTTTTTGGGGGGGGGATATCCTGTTTGGGGTTTGTGGAGTTTCTATTTAAAAAAGATTTTATTTTTATTTTTTTTTTTATTTTTTTTATTTTTTATTTTTTATTTTTTTTTTAAGATTTATTTATTTATATGTAAGTACACTGTAGCTGTCTTCAGACACCAGAAGAGGGCATTGGACCCCATTGCAGATGGTTGTGAGCCACCATGTGGTTGCTGGGAATTGAACTCAGGACCTCTGGAAGAGCAGTCAGTGCTCTTAACCACAGAGCCATCTCTCCAGCCCAAGATTTTATTTTTAAGTGTGTCTGTGTGTGTGTGTGTGTGTGTATCTCCTTGGGAGTTCTGGTACCCTCAGAGGCTAGAGGTGTTAGATCCCCCAGGAGTTGGAGTTACAGGCAGGCGCACTGCCGGGTGAGGGAGTTAAGAGGTGCACTCCGGCTTCACAGGAGCAGTTAGCTTCAAGCAGTTACTGCTGAGCCCTTTCTCCAGCTCACACAGCTGTAAGCCTGACGCTGTTTAGCTTTTCTTTTTTTTTTTTTTAGGCAAACTAGGAAGTTTATAGTCATTATTTTTTTAGCTGCTTTTCTGTTTCAACCTCTTCATCCCTTCCCTTTACTCCAGTGACACGGGTGTCAGCTCTTTGATCACAGTCCCACGGGTCTGAGACTTTTATTTTTGCCCATTTTAAAAAAAAGTCTATTTTCCTTCTGTTTTGAGTCAGGTGACTGTGGTCTTGTGAGACTGTTTTCCTTAGTAGTTTGACTAAAGAGCACACCTCCCCTCCCCACCTCCTTCCTCTCTCCTCTGGGCTTTCTTCCCCCTCCTATGCCCTCCCCTCTCCTGCCCTCCCCTGCCCTCCCCTCCCTTTCTAGTGCATCTGTTTGTATTCGGAGACTGTGGTCTCTTCAGGCACCTGCTCCGGAATACATGAGGTCAAAAGAAAAGTCAGGGGAGCGGGACCTGATGACACACGCCTTTAATCACGGCACTGTGAGGTAGAGGCAGGTGGATCTCTATGAGATTGGAGCCAGCCTGGTCTACATAGCGAATTCCAGGTCAGCCAAGGCTATGAACTGAGATCCTGTGCCAAAAATCGAAAAGACTTAAAAAAAAAAAAGCCCAGGTTTCCAGGCCCCCCCATAGTCATGGCCTCTTCTTTTTCCCTTTTCCTTCTGGAGTCTCCTCACACTTATTTTGTGTGTTATGGTTAAGGTTTTTAGCTGTACTGAGAAGGAAGAAGAAGGAGAAACTTGCCTATCCCACATCCCTACAAACAGAAGTCTACTTCTATTTAATGGAACTTTACAATCTTGGCTTATATTATTGACTTCCACAAACACCATTTTTTCCCCTTCATTTTTGTTTTTAGATAAGGTCTCACTATGTAGTCCAGGCTGGCCTACCTGGCTATTCTCCTGCCTCTACCTCCACAGTGCTGGGCTTACACCTGACTCTTCCTTTCCACCTGCTTCTGATTCCTGGCACCCAGCTCTTGTCTCAGGGAATCAGTGCAGCCTTTTTGGTGCGCAATCTGCAGTTAGAGTGTAGCTTAGTCACCATTCTATTGCTGTGAAGAGACACCATGACCAAGGTAACTAATTTACAGAGGAAAGCATTTAGCTGGAGGCTTGCTTACAGCTTCAGAGGGCCAGCCCATGATCATTAGGGCAGAAAGCGTGGTGGCAGACAGGCATGGTGCTGTAGCAATAGCTGAGAGCTTAAATCTGACTGAAAGTTGTAGGCAAAGAGAAAGTCTGGGCCTGGTGTCCCAACACTTCCTCCAACAAGGCCACACCTCTTAATCCTTCCCAAACAGTTCCACTAACTGGAAACCAAACACTCAAGTATATGTGTTGAACCCTATGGGGCTGTTCTCATTCACACCACCACAGTGTGTTAAGGGAAATGTTCTTGCCCCCTACATTGATTTGTTTCTTTCGTAGTTTTTTTTTTTTCATACCTTGTTTAAGTAGACTTTAATTTTTTAGGTTAATTTTAGCAAAAATAAGAGGAAAGTACAGAGTTACGGAATTACGCAGCCTCCCCCGCACTCCCATCCCCCAGCATTGCACGCTGTCAACCTCCTGTAGCAGTGTAGTATGTTTGTTACAATGGAAGCATCCACAGTCTGTAGTCTGCATTAGCAGTCATTCTTGGTGCATTAGTCAAGGTTCTCTACAGTGTTAGAAGGAGGCGGAGCATCCCAGACAGACACACCATGCAGCAGGGCTCCTATGGGTGGGAGGTTTATTGGGAGCTGGGGGACAGAGGCAGCCCTTGGGAGACAGAGGAGAGAAGGAGTGGGGGCAGGGGGGATGGGTCTTTTATCAGCCCTGTGACGCATGCGTGAAGGTGTACCAGAGGCTATCTGCAGAGATCTCTGGCCTGGCTAGGTGGGAGGGTTCAAGCCTGAGCAGAGAGAGGGAAATTGTCACCACTGCTGCTGCTCCAAGACTCTGCACTGGCTGCGCTGAGCCTAGGTGGGTTGGGCCTGTGGGAGGTTAGGAGGGGGGCTGGCTAGCCATCGAGGGGAGTGCAGTAGAGCTTCTGGAAAGCGTGGAGAGCAGTTCTCTTCCCAGGCAGTGTTACAGTTTTTATGACAGGCGCTCTCAGATGACGGAGTAGTTCTCACACACCTTTATTCCTTCTGGATAGGATCTTTATATACAGTTTTGGGGCGGTGGTCTGGCAGTAGGTGCTTCCTATTGGCTTGGTCTGAGATGTTAGGGATGCCTCATCTACATGTGGAAGGCCTTGGGGGCACTACCCCTATGTGACTGATGGCCACAAATCTTTCTATGGGGTCTGCGGCTATGTGACAGGGACCTGGTGCCAGGAGTAGGCAAAGCTCTGACCATCCCTTCAGGGTCTCCATGGCTTCTAGCCTTAGCTCCACCTTACCAGGCTTCCTCTCTCAGTCCCCTGCCCCACAAGGGGTCATGGTGCATAAATCACCACATCCAGCTATTGTTGTTGAATTTGAAGAGTTCTTTGTATACTTTGAATGTATCATTTATTAAATTCAAATTCATCTTTTGCAAATATTTTCTCCTGGCAAGTGACGTGCATTCTCTTGACAGTACTGAGAAATTCCTGGTTGTCCGTTATGTTTTGCTTTTTGAGTCAGGATCTTACTGTGTAGACTACTCTTCTAAAAATAAATTTAAGGGCTGGAGAGAGGAATTGCCCAGTGGTTAGAGCACTGACTGCTCTTATTAGAGGTCCTGAGTTCAAGTCCCAGCAACCACGTGGTGGCTCACAACCATCTGTAATGGGATCTGATGCCCTTTTCTGGGTACTCACATACATAAAATAAATAAATCAATCTTTTTAAAAATTTAAATTATTTTTATTTTATGTATATGGACGTTTTGCCTGTATTTATATCAGTGTACCGCACGCATGCCTGGTGCCTATGGAGACCAGAAGAGAGCATTGGGTCCTCTGTACTGAGGTTATAAGCAGTTGTGAAATCCTGTGGGGTGTTCGTTCCTGCCACCTCTCCAGCCCCATTTCATTTACTCTTGTTTGTGTAGTTCCCAGGTGGAAGGCAGATCTTGTCTCACAAGCAGATAAAGCATTTTCTTCTGGTTTCTTTCAAGATTGTTTTCCTGTGGTTTGGGTATAATATTTCTGTGTGTTTTTTTTTAAAGTTCCTGAGCTTCCTGGATCTGGACTTTTTGGTGGAGAAATTCTTATTTATTATTATTTAAGATGGTTTGTTTGTTCTTGCTCTGCTGATAGCCCTGTGCACACATTATACAGCGTATGTCGCAGAGCCATAGACCTTCTATAGTTTGTTCCATATGTGTCTTTGGCACACACATACCTGCACTCCCTCCCCCTGGCCCCATCCCCCCTCCCCCCAGGCCTACTTTCCCTCTTTTCTTTCAAGTTTGGGAGGTTTCTATTGTCTCACATAGCTCAGGCTGGTCTTGAACTCAGTTGTAGCTGCCCTGGCGTTATAGGTATGCACCACCACGCCTGGCTGCCTCAGCCATGTCCTGTCTACTAATGTGGTGTCAAAGCCATTGCTCATTTCTGTTAAAACATTTATTTTATTTTTATTATTTTAAACATGTGTGCCCACGAGCACTATGGGCATGTGAGTGTCCATGCAAGTCAGAGGCTTTGGGTTCCCTTGGAGCTGGAGTTACGGGCAGTTGTAAGTTGTCTGAAATGGGTGCTGAGAGCTGAAGCTGGGTCCTCTGCAAGAACAGTCAGTATGTGCTCTTAAACCACTGAGCCATCTCTGCAGCCTCCTTACAGTGTTGCTGTCGTTGTTTATAAGTGTCTGTTTGCTTAGAGTATTTATCTAACATCTACCTTTTCCACTCAAGTCCTTATCTCACTAATCATATAGTGAAATATATCATATTAATCATGTGTGTGTGTCTGTGTGTGCGCGCGTGTGCTTGCGCGCTTGTGCATCTGTGTTTGAGAAGGGGTCTCTCTGTGTGGCCTCTGTGTAGCCAAGGCTGATCTCTAGTTCTCTGTTCTCTCAGTTTCCCTCGTGCGGAGATCACAGAGGTGCATCACCATGCCCAGTTGCACAAGGTTTTTTTTAAAGCCCTGGTCTGATCATTGCAACCTCCCTGCCCTATCAGATTCAGACGCTCGCTTTGGTCTTGTCATGCTTTTTACCTTTCAGCCTTGTAGGGTTTGTGGAAGTCAGGCATGGCGTAGCAGGTAAAAGGAACTGCAGTGGAAGACCTCTAACAGCACTGTGCTTCAGTGTGGGGGTAGAGGAAGATTCCGAATTCCCACGATTGCTCTCCGATCCTTACGGCGAGCCTGTGCCCCAGGCTGTGAATCCACGAGCCGGTTTCATCTTTCTCCTCTCATTTAGAGGAGCAGGACGGCTGCAGGAGGCTGCGGCTGGGATTTCCCTCAGCCTGGGTCAGCTCAACCTGGGTTCTGATTAGACTCTGGCAGACTAGGTTGTGGTAAAACGGTTTCTCTTGGAGGCAGACTTGGTTCAAAAGGACAGAGTGCTCTGGCGTATTTCACAGCCACAGAGCTTCCCATGCTACACGCCTACGCATGCACAAACACCAGTCATTACTGTGAGGACACCGTAACCTTAGAGCCACCAAGCGTGGGTGTGACCATCCTAGCCCTGATCGCTGAGCCATCCCTCTGACCTGTCCACGCTGTGCCCCAGCACACTGACAACGACTTTCGGGTGTCCTACCCTTATGCTGCTTGCTGTGGAAGCTTCTGCTGGTGGCTCTCACAGCACTGGGTCACACAGAGTCATCTATGTATCACTCTGCCTGTTGTTTTATTATTTTGTTTTGCATTTTTCCAGTGGTGCTGGGGAGTAAGGGCAGGGCTTTGCTCATGTTAGGCAGGCGCTGCACTCCTGAGCCACATTCCTAGCCTTGTCTCTTCTGTGTGGAGGGCGGTTTGCTTTGTGACCTCAGTTCTGTGACTTATTTGGGAAGGATGGGTTGTGTTCATTTTATTCCATCTTACTTAGTAAGCTGGAACAAGGATGTTCACACTGGTTGCTGAGAATTGAACTCAGGACCTCTGGAAGAGCAGCCAGTGCTCTTAACCACTGAGCCATCATCTCTCCAGCCCCCTCGTTCTTTTTTTAAGTTGTTGTTTTATGTATTGGCACAAGGGAACTGCTTGCTAAGCAACTCTGGGGAGGGAGTGGCTCAGTGGTGAAGCACTTGCTTTGATTGTTTGAAGCTCCAGGACTACACACACTGCACACACTCTCACATGCATATATATACACTCTCACATGCACACACACACACACACACACACACACACACACACACACATACTCTCTCATATGTACACACATATACATACACACACACACTCGCATGCACACCTACACATACATTCTCTCTTACATGCTTACATACTCTCTTATGCACACACACACACACACACACACTCTGTCTTATATGTACACACACTCTCTCACATGCACATATACACTCTCATGTACACACACGAACTCTCTCTTACATATACACACTTTCACATGCATATCTACACATACATACTCTCACATGAGTACATACTCTCTCTCTTATGCAAACACACTCTACATGTGCACACACACTCTCACATATATACACTCTCACATGCACACACACTCTTAAATACACACACTCTGTCACATGTACACACATTCTCTTATGCATACATACTCTACACACACTCTCACATACATACACTCTACGTGCACACACACTCTCTCACATGTACACACACTCTTATGCACACACACTTTCACATGTACACACATTCTTTTATGCCCACACACTCTACATGTACACACACATTCTCACATGTGCACACATACATACTCTCACACATGCACAACACTTTTATGCGCACATATGCTCATGTGCACATGTACATGTGTGCACACAGAGACACAGACACAGGCACATACAGACACACAGACACAGACACACACAGACACACACAGACACACACACATATACACACGAATACACCAATATACAGACTTCCCACACTTACTTTTAGTCAGTAGCCAACCAGTTGGTGCTGTTTTTGCTCTTTGCTTGGGTTCTGTTGAGTCCCTGGGGGTCTTTCCTGTGTATAAGCTGGTGGTCAGTTGGGGCTGACTGATCTTTTATGGCCTCAGCCAGGAGGACCTTGCTCTCCCCTTGCTCTTCCTCTAGCAGGCAGCTCAGCTGTTCCCTGGAGGCCTGGGCAGGGCTTAGCCACAGAGCAGAAAACTACAGGCTCTTTGTATCAGACCTTGCATCAGAATGACAGAATCACTTATTCTAACTCTTGTCAGGCATAGCATGTTACAGGAATATTTTGGATTCTAGGGGTAACCAGAGTAGTACCTCCACATCTTGACAGAAGTGTTAATGGATGGATTGAAAAGAGGAAGAAAGGGTTTGTTCTATCTTCAGGGTACTGACTAGAGCTTTGGGATTGGTCAGGGGGAAAAAAGGAACACAATTAAACAGTCCTGGTCAAGGCATGGTCCTGCGGGTCATGGTCTCCTCCCACCCCCCCTACTGTAGCATCACCTTCACAGATGACTGTCCTCCCTTGGAGGATCTGTCCCTTGAGATGCCTCACCTGTTCCTGGAATCCAGGCTGATCACAGACCTGGGACAGACTCTTATCTTCACTACTTTCCTCCATCATTTTGGGTACAAGTGAAGAATCAATGTGTTTTAGCCAAAGTGGTTTCTTTCTAATTTCTGATTATTATTATTATTTATGTGTACATGTCTGTGGGAAGCCACATGTGCCGTTGCAGAGTGGCACTGACTACTGCTGGCCACCATGCATAAGTTTGGACAAACAACCAATGTGTACATATGCAGTAAAGTTTTTTGCAAAGACACTGCTTGGCCCGGGCATGATAATGAGGCTTTGAGAGTATAACCAATCAGATGTGAGACATGCAAATGAGGTATGATAATGAGGCTCTGTGAGGTACAGAGAGTAGCCAATCAGATGAGGAACATGCAAATGAGGCTTAGTGCATAACCAATCCTGGTGTGAGACACGCCTCTCCTAGGCCTATATAAGCAGCACCAGTTCTGGGCTCGGGGTCTCTTCGCCTCTGCAATCAAGCTCTCCCAATAAACGTGTGCAGAAGGATCCTGTTGCAGCGTAGTTCTTGATGGTCGAGTCCAGCGCGCACAAGACATGTCTGTCTGTCTGTTTGTCTGTCTGTCTGTCTATGTGCATGTGCCTGAGGTTACAGGCATC
>NC_000068.7:144169349-144216849 GCF_000001635.26 Mus musculus | reverse complement strand
GCTGTGACTTTAGTAAGTGAGCCCCAGCTTCCTCTGCAAATTGGGGATAGTAGTAGCAACTTCAGAAGAAGCCTACTGTGGTGTGTACATGGTGATGAACTCCATAATCCCACCATTTTGGCCAGCTGAAGCAGGAAAATGGCAAGTTTGAGACCAGCCTGGGCTACATAATAAGTAAGACTCTACCTCAAACCAAATAAAACCGCTTATTTTGAAGACACTCCCATGGTCTTTTCAAGGTTCATCAAGCAAGCAGGTTAGTCAGGGGACAGTTAGGAGTCAAGTTTTGTGTTATCCCCATTACCAGAAGGTTCAGAATCAAAGAGACTCACAGAAAAACACGGGACCAGAACACAAGTTGTCTCCACTGCTCGCCCAGCATTCCTAGACAGTCACGCTTTCTGCCACATCTGCTCCATGTCTTATTTCTATTTGTGTGTATTTTTATTTGTAGATGTAAAGACTTTTTTCTAAATCAAGTGACAGTAAATTACAGCTATGACGTCCTTGACCTCCAGCCCATAGCTTTGATGTGTAATTCATAAAGAGAAGATGTCTTACAACAGTGCTGTTGCCTAGGTCAGGAAACTGACATGACTTGACACAATTATCTAATTGTGATTAGATGTCACCAGCGGTCTTTTATAATGTCCTTTATGGCAAAACAAGATCCCATTTCTCCACTGTATTCTGTTGTCCTCTCTCTATTCTTCCAGGTCTTGCATGTCATTGATTGACATTGGTGACATGTGCAGACAATGATCTTGCATCAAGTCCCTTAGTTAGGGTCTGACTGACATTTCTTCATGAGTAGCCTCAGACTGTACACCTTCTGACGATCCTCAGAAAATAATGTCCCTTTCTCTTATCAGCAGGGACAGGAATCGGTTTCTCAGTCTGAAAGAATAAATTCTGATAGTAATATTCCAGGTAAGAAGAAAAAAAAAAAATCTAGACGCATCCAAGGAGCCTGGTTTAGCTCCCAGGAACCACTGCTATTAGCTCTTTCTTTTCACAAACAGGGGGAAGGGTTGAAGGCGGAGGACTTGAAGCAGAGGGGGAGCTACAGAGAGAATAATGGCTAACACTGGGGCCCAGAATGAGCAGAGGCCGGGAAAAGCGCTGAAGGCGACGGAGCGGGCTTTTAAATCGCTTACTTAAAAAACTCTCATTTGTTTCTCTGACACTTAAAAAAAAAAAAAAAAAAAAGGTGCCCACTGTGGAAAAAAAAAAAAACCCAAGGAACAAAGAAGAAAATAGCAAAGCCCTAGTCGATGCAGCCCTGATAATCTTGCAGGCACATGCCTTGCCAGCCGCCAGAAAAGCTCTTTCCAAACTGCTCTGGAAGTAGGAAACTAGCAGAGAAAGCCCCAGCTTCCCTGGGGGACGGTGAGGTCACACTAGCAGAAGCCAGCCCCGAGGACAGCTTTTTTTGTCTTCCTCCTTCACTCTGACGGGGCTGTGTCTGTAGGCCGGGAGGGACAAGCAGCCGGGCACCTTGGAGAATTCAGATCTGCTGCTGTCATATTTGTGGGGCTCTCAGACTGCCTCCATATGTGTGGAGCTAAGAGAGGAGTTCCCTGATTTTTAAAGATAAAAAGGAAGGAGAGTGGGATGCAAACCCTGCCTGTACTTCTTGCTTAGACAGGGGCAACATGCAGGCTAGAGCCAGGTCAGGAAGAACCTTCCCTGAGGACAGAGCTGGGGTCAGGGCGCGCGGGGTGGGCGTGGGAACAGGAGGGGCCCAGGAACAGGTTCTGTCAAATCACTGTCCTCAAGGGTCTGTGCAGCCCTAGGGACAGACCTGGGGACATCCTTGAGCCTGTGGGTTGATATAGGCAGCTGTAGCAAGTATAAGAGGGGGACCAGGTACCCATAGTGAGTCTGTCTGACTTTTGGGGTCCAGATTACCCTATGGTGGGGGGCTCCAGGGCACGGTGGGGAGGGGCTGAGAAACAGCTCTCGGGAACTGGGTCTGAAGGGCTGGGAAATGGTGGTACCTTCCAGCATGCTCACGGTAGATTTAACTGTGCACATACTGTGTGGTGTCTTTAAAACAGCCCAGGCGAACCTTCAACCAGAGGATTATCTCTGGGGGGGACAAAGGAGGAAAGAGAGGGCAAGGTAAGCGAGACAGCATGCAGCCTGTGACTCAGCCACTAGGAGGTGACCTCTGACCCTGCCTCTGTGTGCTCATGGCTTTGTATATCTCTGTGGTATGTGTGTGTGTGTGTGTGTGTGTGTGTGTGTGTGTGTATGTGTGTGTGTATGTGTGAGTGTGTATGTATGTGTGTATGTGTGTGTGTATGTGTGTGTGTGTGTATGTGTGTGTGTGTGTGTGTATGTGTGTGTGTGTATATGTGTGAGTGTGTATGTATGTGTGTGTGTATGTGTGTGTGTGCTCATTGGGTCTTTTAGAGTATGGGACAACAGGACAGTGAGGAATGGCCCATGATGGATTTGTATGCTCCTTAATAAGACTATTATTATTTTGGCTTTTTGGGACATGGTTTCACTGTGTAGCTCTGGCTGTCCTGGAGCTCACTGTGTTGAGCAGGCTGGCCTCGAACTCACAGAGATCCTTCCTTCTGCCTCTGTGTGCACTACCATGCCTGGCCAAGGCTATCTTATTTTATTTTTTTAAATTGTGGTAAAACATAGAACTTTAGAGTTGAGGATGTAGCTTAGTGGTAGAGCCCTTGGCTAGGACACACGAGGACCTGAATTCGATCCCAGTATCAGACAAACGAAAGCATGAAGCAATGACTTTATAGCCTTTACATTGCTGAGTGCACACGACACTGTTAATGAGGTACACCACGTGTCTAGGTTTCCAGAATGTGTCACCTTGTAAAACTGAAACTCTCCACACTGTGGAACAATTCCCCAGTTCCTCCTTGCCCAGGCCCTGGTGACCACATCCTATTTTCTGTCTCTCTATATTTGACTGTTCTAGGAACCTTGCATAAATGACATCCTGCAGTTTTATCCTTCTGTGACTGACATTTGGCATAATGTCCTGAAGTCCCATCCGTCTTATGGAGTATAACTGAATTTTCCTCTTTTTCCTTTTGTTTCCAGAGATGATTTTGCAATTTCGCCTAATCTGGTTTAGAACTCACTGTGGAGTCCAGCCTGGCTTTGAACTCATGGTCTTCCTGCCCCGGCTTCCTGAGTGCTGGGATTGCAGGTGTGGGCCGCTCTGCTTGGTTACATTTCATTCTATTTGTGGCTGAGAACTTCCCGGTGTCTATGTATTGATTGCCTTTACTGCTTCATCTGCTGGTGACTATTTAGTTTTCTTTTACCTCTTGGCCATTGTCACTGTTGCTGCAATAAACACAAACATGCAAGTATCTTTTCAAGAGTCATTTTCAGTCTTTGGATATATCCCTGTTGTTTTTGTTTGTTTGTTTGTTTGTTTGTTTGTTTTTTTGTTTTTTTTTGTTTTTTGTTTTTAGTTTGTTTGGGCAGCTACAACACAAAATCTTGGACTAGGTTTTATTTTTTAATTAGAAAAAAATTATATCTCAGTGTGGTGGTATATGCCTTTCGTCTCAGCACTCAGGTAGCAGAGAAATGCTGAGAGCTCTATGAATTCAAGGCTAGCTTAGTCTACATAACAAGTTCCAGGCCAGCCAGAAATACACAGTGAGACCTTGTCTCAAACAAATAAACAAACAAAAACCAAAAAACAGGGCTGGGCTGGAGAGATGGCTCAGTGGTTAAGAGCACTGGTTGCCCTTCCAGAGGTCCTGAGTTCAATTCCCAGCAACCACATGGTGGCTCACTACCATCTGTCATGGGATCTGATGCCCTCTTCTGGCATGCAGATATACATGCAGACTGAGTATTCATCTACACAAATAAATGTTAAAAAATCGTAAAAAACAAAAACCAACACACACACACACACACACACACACACACACACACACACACACACACAAACCCAAAAACAAAACAAAAACCCAAAGACTTATTTCTTTGTTTATGTGGATGGTGTTTTGCCTGCATGTGTTAATGTGTACCACATGAGCACCCTGGACCCATGGAGGTCAGAAGAGGGCATTGGATTCCCTGGACCTGGAGTTACAAGCATTTGTGAGCTGTCATGTGGATGCTGGGAACTGAACCTGGGTCCTCTGCAAGAGCAACAAGTGCTCTTACCCACCGTGCAGTGGCCCCGACCTCTAGATTAGGCAATTTTAAATAAGAGAACTTTATTTCCCATAGCCTGGAGGCTAGGGAATCCTGAGTCTCAGCCTCTGATGCCTCGTGAGGGCTTTCTCGGTGTCTTCTGGGAGGAGGGTCCCTGTGTCCTGCTGAGGCAGTCAGAAGGGCAAGCTGGGTAAGTATTGCTGCATGAGTTTCTTAGAAGGGCTTTGAACCTGCCCACGGGGAAACCTTCAAGACTACCCACCTCTTCCTCAAGTTGGGATTTCTCTGTGTAACATAACAGCCTTGGGTGTCCTGGAACTCTTTTTATAGACCAGGCTAGCCTCAAACTCAGCGATCCTCCTGCCTCTGTCTTTTGAGTGCTGGGACTTAAAGGCATGTGCCATCACACCCGGTTGAGTCCCCACCTTTTTTTAAAAATATTCATTTTATTTATTCACTTTACATCCCTATCTCAGCCCTCCCTCCTCTCCTCCCAATCCCACCCTCACAAACCCCTCCTTCCATTACCCCTCCCCTTCTCCTTAGAGAAGGAGAAGCCACTCATGGCTGCCACCACACCCTGGGACATCTCAGCAGGGCTGAGTGCATCCTCTCCCACTGAAGCCAGACAGGGCAGCCCAGGTACGGGAAGGGGATCTAAAGGCAGGCAACAGAGTCAGAGACAGTCCCTGTTCCAATTGGTAGGAAGACCCAGCTTCACATCTGCGGCAAATGTGTGTAGGGGGCCTGAGTCCAGCCCATGCATCTTTGGTTGGTAGTTTAGTCTCTATGAGGCTCCAGGGCCCCAGGTTTGTTGACTCTGTAAGGTCTTCTTGCCATCTCCTTGACCTCTCCAGCTCCCTCCCCCACTCTTCCACAAGACTCCCTGAGCTCTGCTGCTGAATGTTTGGCTGCGGGTTTCTGCATCTGTTTGGAATCCGTACCTCTTCGTCACACTGGCCTCACTTGAAATGTGGAGAAAATGTATTTAAACCACAGCAACCTAGAAGTGGGACTGTTAGAGTATATATAGTATTATCTTAAAAAATGTTCAGCAACTTCTATCACTGTTGTCTGGAGTGACTATAGCATTTTATTGAGACAATTTTGAGATGTATTCTGCACTCTTCCCGCCCCCAGGAGGTCCCTCCTGATATCTTAGTCAGATCATGAACCCTTCTCTCCCTGGCTTGCATCTCTACCCTGCATCCTGTTTACTTCATGGACTTGCCACCCAAATTTACTACAAGCATCAAGTTTTCATCATGGTCTCTTCTGTTGGGGACTCAAGTCAAGGCCTGCCGCTTGCTTCAGGTTATGGAGTTCCTAAGTGGCTATTCTGAGCATCTATTGCTGTGTAATGAACTGCCACACAATCTGGTAGCTTCAGATGTCCTCATTTATCACCCTGCTTCTGTAGGTTGACTGGGTTTGACTGGGTGATGGGTTTTTTGTTGCGGGGTGGGTGGGGGGCATCCAACATGGGTATAGGTAGATTGTCTGGAGATAGAGGCATCTGTAGGCTCTACTGAACTGGTTGCCCAGAACAGCCAGGAGTTCAAGGTCGACAGGCAGGACAAGAGCCTGCTAAAGGATTCTTTTGGAATAGCACGGGGTTACCTCTACCACATTCTTGTAAAAGCAGTACTTTCAGGCTCTCTCAGCAGGAGACATGGAGAGATGAATCATGTAATGGTTTGAATATGAGAGGGCACCTTAAGCTCTTGTTCCTAGATAGTGGTCACAAATTCAAGATGCGGGGCCTAGCTGGAGGAGCTGGCTGATGAGGGCAGGTCCTACGAGCATATCTTGTCCTTAACCCCCTCCTATCTGTGTGTCTCTGTGCTGACTGATTGGCCTCTGTGAGCAGCTTTGCTCCTCAGAGTGCCCTACTTCACTACTGGCCCACAGCGATGGAGCAAGCTGGCCCTGGACTGACAGCAGGAGCCAAAGACTGTGCGGGAGAAGAACATCTGGACATCTGGATAGGACAGGTTTTTTTTGGGGGGGATGGGGGGCTCAGGGCCAGGATGCGAAACCTGGTCAGTATGTTTTGAGAAATCCTAATTGTAACCTCCAGTTTTCCTCTACCGAAGACAAATAAAGAAGACTGGTCGTTTCTGGAGGATTGGAGGATGACCTGAAGATAGTGAAAAACAAGGCTGGTTTACTAGGATCCAGTAGTGTTTAAGTCCAGACTGATGTGACCTCAAGTGATTGACAACCTTGATAGGGACTTGGAAAGCTCAGAGCAGCATCACTTAGTATGTTTGGGATCATTAGCAACAACCCAGAGGGGCTGGCGAGGTGGCCCAGCAGTAAAGGTGCTTGCCTTTGCCACCCCGGTCGACGGTTTGATCACTGGCAGGTACTGTGGAAGGAGAGGACTGATTCTCCAAAGCAGTCCTCTGACTTCCTTATGTGTGTTGTCAGGGCTAGCCTGGGCAACTCAGTGATTCCCTGTCTTGAAAGAAAAGGCAAAGTGAGGGTTTTGTGTGTGTGTGTGTGTCAGAGATAAGGGTCCTTGCCTAGCACAAGTGGGATTCCAGGGTCAATCTCCAGTATTGAAAACGAAAATAGTCTCTGGAGATACATCGGAGGATTGTGAGTTCAAAATGTATTCTAGATTACAAGATAGGCTGAAGATGCCAGTTAAAAGTGTCCTTGTAGGAGAGAGTCATGGAAACATACCTCATACGGGAGACAATGTGACAGGGCAGAGAGATTTGAAGGTACTACCCTTGGAGAGATGTGGCCACAAGCCAGGGAAAGCCAGAGACCACCAGAAGCAGCAAAGATTCTCCCTGGACAGACAGACTTTGGTCCCAGTACACTGATTTCACCTTCTTGGCCTCTATACCTGGGTTTGAAAATAAACGTGTGTGGCTTCAAGACTCCAACTTTGTGGCAACTTACAATAGTTCTCACCAGCAGAGATAAATCCACTTCAGACAGTGCTGGAGAACGGGTTGTAAAGTTAGTCTGGCAGACATTTAAACAAAGACTTAGCAAAATCCCCAAGTGCAACCATGAGTCTAGAGGACTCATGACAGATTGCACAAGTGTCATGAAGTGTTTGACATTAGGGAGTCTGTGTCAAGAGTTCAAGGAGTCTCTTGGGTGTTATGAGAAGCACTGGAGGGCTCAAGAGTTACCTCTGCAAAGACCCAAGGCTCAGTGACCTTTCAAGATGAAGATGGTTGAGAACCACCCCTCCCCCTATGACCTTAGCGATACAGCCTTGGAGGGACAAGAGGACACAATGGTGTTTGGATAGGTTGGCCTTTAAGGATGATGACTGTAAAATAAAACCATCAAGGAAGTTGGATTTTAAGGAGACATGACTTGTCATTTGAGGGTCTGGCCGGTCAGTACTTGGTGTGAAGTGGAACTCGGATATGGACTCAGAGCTGCAGGGTTTTTTTTTTTGTAAGAGGAACAGAATTTAGTGTTTGGTGGGAAGGCAATATCTGGGGAGGAATGGGCCTCAGGTACTCCAATTTGGCCAGAGCTGGCCTGCTTTGTTTAATTTTTTTAACAGCCTCTCTGGTTGTTAAATGAGTGACAGAAGAAAGGAAGATGAAGATGTCAGAACAATGCAGGGAGGTGCTGGGGGAGCAAGTGTGTAGGCACATGCCTCTCTATGTCCACTCTCTGTGAGCAGGGGCATCGCTGGGTCTTATTTCCAGAATATTAACCATATAATGTCATAAAACAAAGCATGCTGGGAAAGGGACCCAGGCCCTAAAGCAGATCAATTAGTTCTAATCACAGTCATCTATTTTGTTTGGGTGCCGCATGGGATGTATGCGGAGGTTGGAGGACAGCTTGCCAGCGTCAGATTTCTTCTTCCGTCAGTGGTTCATCCGGATTGGACCCAGATTGTCTCCCAAACTCCAGGAAATGTTGTTTAGGGTTTCTTAGCTTCTGCTGGTCAGGAACCTGGAATTAGTTTGTTTCAGTCCTGGCTCGGAGCTTGTGGACTGCAGGATGTAACCCTGTTCCCTACCACCTGCTCCACTCCCACCCCTTCCCACTCCCCCATCCAAGGCTCCACTGAGGTCATAGGATCATTTTCCAAAATGGCTCCTTCCACAGATGGTGAAGCCATGCTGACTGTGGGCAGGAAGTCTCCACTTTTCACTCTTAGACCTGTCTACGGAATGGTTGCCAACTCTCTCAAGAGAGTGATCCCAGAGACTGAGGCAGAAGCCACGGTGTCTTTTATGAGCAGGACCCTTTCTGCCGTTCCTACAACAGATTATACAGGCAAGCTCCATTCAGCATAGGAGGGAACGACCATGGGTCCCACTTCCAGGAGGTATGGTGTACCCCTGAAGGCTGGCAGTCTGCAGAGCAGCGGAAACGGGCTGTCACGTGGCTCGAGGATCGGGATGAACAGGAGCTGGCTGTACTGACTGACTGAAATCTGCTCCGGCCAGGTAGGCCAAGTTCTGTCTCCAGTTAAGGGGTGGAGCGAGCCTGTCTTTCCTCCACGATGCCCATGTAGCTTCTGCCCACTCTGGCAGGGAATGGAGGCCTCCTTTGGGCACTGCTGGATCCTGTTACACTGTCACCGAGAAAGACAAGAACTGTGGGGCTTGTGGCAGGAGACAATGGCCTCCATTGAGGAATTATGACGCAAAGGAACCAGCAAGCCCACAGCCACCATTCAGGAAACAATAGGTGTTTCAAGAGGACCCAGGGGATGCTCCCAGGAGAGGCAAAGATGCACATCACCAGGCCTGGCATTCCCTCCCCTCTCTCAGGTCTCCGACACTGTGCCAAGAGAAAAATCTCTCCTGGATCTGTCTGCAAAGGTCAGTTGTTAACAAAAATCTTAGAAATCTGGCTTCTCACCTTCATGCAGTCTGCCCTTGCTCGGTACGGGATGGTGCTTTTCTGATTCATTTCCCAAGTCTATTAAAGGCAGCACCTATGTGCTGGCACCAGGGGTATGTGGGGCAAAGTATGCAGAAAGATTTGAGGGTGCCTGTGATAGCTTTGTTTATTTCCACAGCTCCTGCCTTGACATCTCATGTCCAGCAGAGTACTGGGTGATGCCATATCTTAGGAACTTTATGTGAATCCAGCTGTTTGTCTGTCAGCCCCACCCCCCAGGATGGGTGGGGTGTTCTTTGTTCTTGGGCTTGAGCAGAGCTCCCAGCTGTACCCAGGGTCTGGCTGTATTGTTGCCTTATGTTGGTATGAGTGAAGATACAATTCTGCAATCATGTGTGACAGTCAGAACAGAGGGGGGGGGGAGGAAGCGCCCTTCTTGGAACCTTAGCTGGAAGCCACTTGCCAAGGTCTTTGCCTCTCAGGTTAGGTAGACCTGGGGATTCCTGATGGCAATATGGAGAAATGGCCTTTCTGGGAAGGCTTCTGTTGATCTGGGGCTCAAGGATCAGTTGCTCTAGAAGGCCACCTGGAGTGCCACCTGGAGATTCTGTGATGTCAGCTGTCCAGGTGAGCACAGGCAGCTATTCTGATCTGAGCTTAGCCACTTACGTAGGGAGTGACCTTTGCAAGGCAGCATGCGAGTCTTTGTGCAAGGGCTGGCTGGCATTTCTGTGGATGTATCCCCTCCCAGCTATCCTTTTGGGGAAACCTCCTGCTTTCTTCCCTCCTTTATATGCAGTCAGTGAGGACATTGCAGGACTGGGGGTGGAGCTGCAAGAAACACACAAACTGCCACTGTGCTCCATACCTTTATCTACTTGAATGTATGAGGCCAGAAACAGCAATGTGTCAGTGGACAAAAAGAACCCCATAATTAAAATCAAATTCTAATTGCTGGGTAAACTTTGCCTTTTGAAGGGAAATAGTTGATGATATTTGTAAAAGAATAATAAACCTGGAAAAATTGCTAGTCCCTGGCTCTACTCACCCGGTGATGTCTAATTGGAATGTGGACTCCCAGTGCATCTGTACTGGAGATGTCCCATTTGCACCTGGGCTTTGCCTGGTGCCTCATCTACTCAGCTTAGTGTCTTGGGATGCTGGATCCTAAAGCCTGCATCAGGGGTTCCTAGGATGTTGTTCTAGGTCCTCAAGATGTACCTAGAGGACAGGGAGAGAGAGTCAGGGTGTCTCCCTCCCCATAACCTTTTCCTTTTTGAGCCCCTGTCGTTTGGGTGCATCTCCTGCCCAAAGCCACATTTTCTGGCTGGGACCCTCTCTGTGGTGTCTTTTCTGAGTTCCTGTAATTGTTCCCTCACCTTTGGGAGGGTCCCCTACTGATGCTGGCCATAGGATGAGCTTTATATCGTCTTATAAACTGACCTGCATCTTTGTATATGGTCTCTATTAAACTCTTCTCAATTTGCCCAGGTGAGTGTGCTGTTTGCATTCCTCGTGCTGGTCCACTTGATATTCAAAGTCTTGTTTTGAACAGGGTCTTTTAACTCTCTGCAGTGTTCCTTTCTTTTTTCTTTCTCTCTCTCTTTCTTTCTTTTTTTCTTTTCTTTTCTTTCTTTTCTTTTCTTTTTTTTTTGAAGGCCCCAAGGAAAACTTGAAGCTGCACTGGAATGGCTGCTGTTTGAACTTGAAAGCCCAGAGCTGGCCTTTGGGGCAAGGGGCAGATTGGTTTTTGTGTCTTTCTTCAGAACAAAAATCAACTGGGTTTTAAAAGTCTCGTCCATGGGAATAACGGATAATGCTTTCATCCCCGAGAGGACCATCGCAGACTGCTCAGAATAAATTCACAGTTATTTTGAGAAGGGAAAGGAAGAGGAAGGTGAGGGGTATGGAAGGAAAATAAATTCTCTGTTACTGTTGTGAGTGAGCCTCAGATAGCCAGGTTGGCAGGGTGTGGTGGTGCACACCACAGAGGCAGGAACATCGCTGTGAATTCAAGGCTAGCCTGGTCTACATAGTGAGTCCAGGCCAGCCACGGCTAGATAGTGAGACGTTGTCTCAAACAACAAAACCATCAGATCAAAGAGTGTATGACAGCAACTTTCCTGCTTCCTGAGGGGTTCTGGGAGAAAGGTCCAGGGAAGTAAGTTATGCACCAAATCCCAGAGATAGTTATGAAGGTGAAGGGGCAAGCCAACGAAACAAACACCGGTAGCACGTCCGCCTTGAGGATGCTCACAGCGGAAGGATGTCAGCTGTGCTTAGACACATGGTGAGGAGAGTTTGAATGTGTCTGCTAAATTTATGCATTTGAAACAGTAAGCCTCAGGGTATCTGTGTTGGGAGTCTAGAACTCCGCCTCCATGGTTTAACAGAGCTTGGGGTGGGTTTGTTGTCTCCAGAGTGAGTTGTAAAATGAATTCAGCCCCCTTCTGTTCTTACCCTGTCACCCCCTTTCACCTTCTGCCATGGGCTGAGGCAGCAGTTTTAAAGCTTCTTGCTAGCTGTTACATGCTTGGGCTCCCTACCCTTCAGAATCATGAGTTAAAATGTCTGTCGTGTATAAATTACCCAGGTTCTCGAATTCTCTTATAGGGGCGGAAGACAGGCTAAGAGACAATAAAAGCTGCAGGGTAAGCATGAGCCCGTTTTGTGGAAAGTGAGTGGCCTGTGTCTATTTTGTATGTAAAATCCTGTCAGCTTGGGTGAGCCATATGAAGGCTATGTGAGAGGTTCACCAGAGATGTGGGACAAAAAGAAGCGGCCATGACACATGCCTTTGGGCTGCCTTCGGGCTTTATTGTTGTCAGGAGCCCAGAGCCTCTTGAACCCTGCCCCCCACCCCCTATCCTCATCTCTTCTCTGGGCCAGTATGAAGAGGAAATTAGTCATGTGACAGTCTAAGGCTGGTCAGCTCACGGTCATCACCCTCATTTTCCACATAGGCAAACGGAGCTGGGAGGACATGAGGTTGTCTGGGCCAACAACTGAAGAGTATCACTTGACTTGCATGAGGTAAAGGCGGGGAGTATTGGCTTAGTTCCATCAGACTGCCAACAGTGTGGGCCACATCAGGAGACAAGAACAACTCAGCATGCATTACTACACAGGCAATCTTTACCGAGGGACTGCTCCCAGCTGAGTGGGACCCAAGAGTCCTGGGACCCTCTTCCTGAAGGATGACTCATGGATGACTTCCAATACCTGGTCAGGAAGGAAGCCCGCAGAGATCACTGCATGGAGCCTCCACTGGACCTGTGTTGAGGGAGGAAGAAATGGGGTGTGTGTGGTGGATAACACTCTCCTCCACTTCACCTCATATCATGTCTCCTATTGGTTGGATCCAGTCCCAGAAGGAGGACTGGGAAGCTAGGCTCTGTCCCCTGGAATTGATGGCATAGTATCTGTCAGCCATGTCTCCCTCCTCCTCTGGCCCTTTCCTCTCACCCTTTCCCTTGCATGGGATCTACTCCCTTCTTTGCCCCATAAGGTGAGATTGAGTAGAGGAGAATGGTGACAGAGCCCCCAGAACGGTTTACAGTGCCTGAGTCACTGCCGCCTTATACTCAACAGGCACTTGACATACGTTTGCTGAAGGAAGTCAAAGAGGAGAGCCCAGACAGACAGAAGATGTGGAATGATGTGCTGCCCCAAAGCAGACTCTAGGATTGCTACTTTCTTGACTTTCACAAGCAAGGAAGGAAGCGGGAAGAGGGAGAGGAGAAACCGGTGGTGAGTGCTTCTGTGTTGGATACTAGTGTGGACACTTGGGGCTCCTCTACACTGTTGGAGTCATGGGAGGAGCCAGGCAGATACATCACCACAGCTCTGCTGAGGAGGGGAGGTTGCAGTATTTTCCTTTTGGATCCAGACCCTCCTCAGTGAGGTTTGTTCCAGTCTTCCTTGACTTATGGTCACTTGTGGGCTGGTCTTAGTATAGGCTGAGGGGTTTTGTGAAGCAAAACCTGCAGTGTGGGCATGGAAGCAAAGCCCCGTCTGACTGTCCACCAGAGCACAGGTAAACAGTGGAGAACCCTGGGCTGGGTAGGGCTATCAGTACCCAGGTACCTAACAGAGAAACAGTCTTCCCAACTGAGAACCACATACTGGGCAACTGCTGTGCTCATGAAGGCACATGACTTGCATCAACCCATGGCCCAGCGCGGGAGCCATTGCTATGGAGACAGATGTCCCTGGGGTCCTGTTTAACATAGATGGCAAGCACTGTAAAACTGTGCCTGGCACACAGAAGGTACTCAGTAGAGCGTGTTCAAGTGTGTTACAGTGTGCTGAAGGGACACTCCTGGCAGTGGAAGGGGCTGGGGAGATGGAGGCACATGGAGGTCTGTGGGGTTGGATGACTTGACAGTCTGGAGAGCTCTGACTCTGGAGGAGCCCAGTTTCTCCAGAGTATTCAAAGGCTGATGGAGCTGGGCCCAATGGTATGGGCCTACTCATCGCTGCTCCTAAGGAGGTTGAGGTAGGAGAATAGAAAGATAAAGGTCTGCCTGGGAAACTTCGAGAGAAACTTTAAATCAAAATGAAAAACATAAACAAAGATTTGGGGATAAAGCTCACTGACAGGGAGCTTCTCAGCATTTGCAAGGCTCTGGGTTCAAGGTTCAATCCTCGTACTGGGGGAATAAAGACCAATTTGGCTGAGCAGCAAGTATCCAGGAGAGGATGGTTTTAATGGACAACTTTGGCTTAATGGACAACCGTGATTTCCCGTATTGAGTATGGGAAGACTCTGATTAAGGAAGAGTGAGATAGAACCAATTGGAGAGAGGTGGGGAGGAGGAAGGAGGGAGGGGAGGGGGAGGGGGCAGCTGCTCATCCACTGTAGGAAAGTCTAGAGGTGGCCCACAGCTCGCTAGCACACTGAAGTCCTTCAGGGTCAGTGTGGACCTTTAAGTTAGGCATCTCCTTGTCCCCTCAGCTTCCCTGACAGCCTCCTGGGAAACTTTGATGACTCAATCTCTGTGCCTGGTGGAGGAAGGGAGGCTGTGGGCCCACCAGGCAGGCCACACAGACCAGCCTTTATGCCCTGTGGCCTCTGGGAGGTGTAGGCTGTTTGCAGGCACAGCTTCTGCTGGCCTGCAACACAGGCACTCTTTGTGGTGCCCAAGATCCAGGAGGCATGGGGGTGGGAGGCCCAGGGGCAGGTTCCTGGGGGACAGCTTATAGGTGGCACGTTGGGGGTAAAATGACGGCCTCAGAGAGAGATTTGTGGGTAAAGCACAGGTGTGTGTGTGTGTGTGTGTGTGTGTGTGTGTGTGTGTGTGTGTGTATGCATGTCTTCTTCGGAGAAGAATCCTTTGAAATAGCCTGAAGATTCCATGCAGCAGACACCAGCTCCAGACTCCCTAGCCTGGCCTGAGCAAAGGCCTTCTGATTTGCATCTTTGCTAACCGAAGCTGTCCATCACCCATGACCCTCAGAGTCTGCTTCTGGGCTTTAAACATCTCTGGAGCCAAGGTTTCAAATGGAAAACTACAAATATTTACTGGATCCTCCTGGTGGGATTCCTGGGGGCTGACGTGGACTGTATCTCTCTCAGGCCCTGGCTTCCCAAGGCCTTGACTGATTTCCTGGCTCCATTCCTAGCTATTTTTCTGGGGGAAATCCTCTATTCTCTGTTCAGCTGGGCCGTGATAGTTAGGGACAGCCTGCCAGCCCCTGGGTTGTGGAGTCACACAGGCACCACACTCAGAAGTGCCCCACACCTTGCAGGCTCCGTGTTGTCATTTTGAATTTTTTTTTTTTTTTTTATTGAAGGGCTGGGGGTTAAACTTCAGGTCTCATATGTGCCAGGTGAGTGTTCTACCTGTGAGTCTTTTCCAGGCCCTTTTCAAAATTTTGTCTTGAGACAGGGTCTTAATAAGCTGCTCAGCCTGACTATGAACTTGTCATCCATCTGCCTTAACCCAAC
The DNA here is from genome assembly GCF_000001635.26 of Mus musculus. Classification (NCBI taxonomy): domain Eukaryota; kingdom Metazoa; phylum Chordata; class Mammalia; order Rodentia; family Muridae; genus Mus; species Mus musculus. The sequence continues at coordinate 144,201,896 of NC_000068.7, read as the reverse complement.
TTGAAATTCTGATAACGCTCTGTTTTTGGTTTGCACTGGACTCCATAAAAATGTAACTAATCAGACTTCAGGGGTGAGGATGAGGGTAGGAGAGCCCAGGGACACGACCCATCTCAGCCATAGTCACCTCTCTGTCCCTGGGATCTGAATTCAGGTGCTCATGCATAGCAGACACTGCAAATTATTTTTGTTTTTGTATTTTAGGTTTGATTGGGTGATTTTTCTTGAGACAGGGTTTTTCTGCATAGCTTTGGCTGTCCTAGAACTAGCTCTGTAGACCAGACTGGCCTCAAACTCACAGAGATCTGCCTGTCTCTACCTCCCAAGTGCTAGGATTAAAGGTGTGCACCACCACTGCCCAGAAAAAAAAATCATTTTTTAAATAATTGTTTCATGTGCCAGTGAGATGCCTTAGTGGGCAAAGGCACTTGTTGCCAGAACTGATAACTTGAGTTCAATTTCCAGGACCTATGTGATGGAAAGAGAGAATCAATTCCCACAAGTTGTCCTTTGACCTCTACACATACACGACGACACATATTCATGTAAGTGCACATACACAAAATAAACAAGTGTAATAAAAATTGCTTTGTTAAACTTATACGTGTCTATTGTGAATTTTTAAAAAATAATACAGAAAAATACAAAGACGAAGATAAAAAAAAAACTCTCATGGCGCTATCAGCATTCTTAGCTTTTTGGTAAATACTGTTTGTTTGTTTTATTTTTTTATTTGTATGAGTGTGTGGAAAGAATCTCTTCTGTACTGTGTGGAGGCATCACCTGTCAATAAAAAGCTGATGGCCTATTAGCGGAGGCAGGAAATAGAAGGTGGGAGTTCCAATAGAGAGAGATTGGAACTCTGGGAGTTAGAGATTCGCTCTGAACTCTGAGGAAGTCAGACACATGAAACTCAGGAGAGGTGACTAGCCATGTGGTAGACATAGACTAGAATAAACAGGTTAACTAAGCTAAGGGCTAGCTGGGGAATGAGACAAAGCACATGGCCTAGGGGTTTACTCATGAATAATTACCATGTTGGTGAAGCTTCAGGGTGTAGCTCTGACACTCCTAGGGCATACAGGCTCACAGTGAGCCCCCTGTTCCTCTGGCTCTTAAAATTTTTCTTTCTCCTCTTCCGCAATGTTCCCTGAACCTTGGTGTAGGAGTTGTACTGTAGATCTGTCTATGGGAACTGGGCTCTGCAACTCTGCATTTTGACCAGGTGTGATTTTCTTTAGCGGCCTCTGTCTGTTTCAAAGAGACATTTCCTTGATGAAGGGTGGGGACTGCATTTATCTGTGGGTATAAAAACAAATATTTCAAGTGTGGTTAGTGAGGAATTATGCTGGTTTATTGAAGTGGTAGTTCCAGGTTTTCCTCCAAGATCCATGGCTTCACTCGCCCTGGGTAGCTGGCAGGTTCCCAGTACCAGGCTTGATCCCTCTTATTGAGTGGGTCTTAGGTCCAGTTAGAGAGCTGTTGGTTACCACCAAGCTATGTGTGCCACTACTGCACCCTTAACATTATGATGCCGTAATCTGTGCTGGTGGCTGTAGTTCCTAAGTGCCATAGCTCACTAGGACTTGCTCCCCTCTTTGGAAGCTTTTGTGATGTCTTCTGGTCCCCTGAGAGTAGACTTTCAGGTTTTTTCCAGCTTGGAGAGAACACTTTTACGAAAAATTTTATTTTATTATTTTATATGTATTTTTTTTTACCTGCATGTATGTCTGTACACCATGTATATACAGTCCCTGTAGTGGCCAGAAGAGGGTGTTGGATGTCATGGAATTACAGATAGAAGCTGTCATATGTGTGGGGGTGGTGTGGATCAAATCTGTGTCCTCTGGAAGAACAGTCAGTGCTTTTAACCCCAGACCCATCTCTCCAGGCCTAATGAACACTTTTATTGTGCTTTTGTGTGCTTGTTTATGTTTATGTTTGTATCATACTCACATATTCCATATTTACTTGTATATTTTTATGTCAATGAAATTGTACTATATTATTATATAGTACAGCTATATTTATAATGTATCTGCATGCATGCATGCCTGTGTGTGTGTGTCTGTGTGTGCATGTTTAGCTTGCTATTTAGTTTTAGGCAACTCAAAACCCAGGGTATATAAGACACATTCCAAAATTTTGACAGCTGTGTGGAATTTCACTCTCTGACCCTTGACTATTTATGAGTTCAAAATTCTCCTGACTCGGCCTCTCTAGTGCTAGGGTTTCAGGTGTGTGCCATCATACCCGGCGAACCAATCTTAGAAAACGAGACAAAACAACAGTGTATGGTTGGCTTCCCTACTCTGCTTCCCTAGCCTGGTTTGTCAATCTGTGGGACCGGAACTCAGCTCCTCCCACTTATGCAGCAACCATTTTGCCCGAGGATCCATCTCTCCAACCCTCGTCTCCTAGAATATCGTATTGTGCAGCATGGCTGTCCCTTTGTCCTGTGATGCTGTGCAGGGATTAGTGTCTTCATGTGAAGATCAGCAGAGGCGAGAAGTGCAGGCATCGTGGTCTCTCAGAAAGTTCACATTGGGTCTCAGATAGAACACAGATAGAATGTAATACCTTATCAGATGAGCTGATAAGCAAGATGGCTACCCATTGGCATAGATACAGAGCAGACATGCTGGGCAAAGGTTAACTCAAGATGCAGGAGAAAGAGAGAACAGTTTGAGAGCTCGTTATGATACTCAGAAGATCAACTTAGAATGTATGCATTATTGTTTACGTCTCAATTTTTCCATGTAATCCTTGGGACTAGAGATGATACCAAGTAACTGAGCCATGAAAATCAAAGCCATGGACAAGACAGGACTTCCACAAAAAAAAAAAAAAAAAAATTCCTGTTTACCTGTGATTTCAATGTAACTGTGTGCCCTGCATTTTCTTTTGTAAGGCTGATCCCCTGCCCGTTATCTGCTCTTGTGCCTGTTCAGGAAGTGCGGTACACAAAGGCTGAGTCAGAGAGCTCACATAGTCATTGTCGGCTTCCCTGTGGCGTTGAAACCTATATCTCCCGGAGCCTTCCTCCTCCGCCAGGAAGTGCTGCCCTGGGCTCTGGATTTCTGTATGCTTGCAGCAGAGAGTTTGGATTGTCTGTCTGATGGACTGGTACCTGTGAGTCCTAGCACAGGACTCACTCACTCAAAGCCCTTAAAACCCTCGGGTCCCCTTGGTCCTCCACTGACACATTGAGGGCACAGAGAACCAGCAGGGCCTAATGTAATCACCATTCCTTCTGTCTCTTTTAAAATCATAGCGTGCCAAACCACACCCGGTAGTTAAGAGCTCCATTTGGGGGCCAGTTCTGGGAATATCAGGGACAAAATCTGGCCTTGAAGCTGGTGGGGCTGTGTGGAGGTGGGGTGGGGGTAGGGTGCTTAGGTCAGTGCTCCTCGCCCACGTGTACAAAGTCCAGACGCTGCAGCAGGCTGGTGGCTGCCTGGCCTTGCTTATCTGCCTGCTTCTGCTCCTCCCCTCTCTTGTCTTCTAGTAATCTCCAGTGGAGTTTGGAAGATGGAACAGGAGGAGGGGTGTTGGGGCCAGCTTACGGGAAATCTGCTCAGGGAGAGACAGACGCTTCTCACGTTCAGTGTCTCAACTTCTTTTTTTTTTTTTTTTTTTTTTTTTTTTGGGTTTTCAAGATAGGGTTTTTCTGTATAGCCCTGGCTGTCCTGGAACTCACTTTGTAGACCAGGCTGGCCTCGAACTCAGAAATCCGCCTGCCTCTGCCTCCCGAGTGCTGGGATTAAAGGCATGCGACACCATGCCCGGCTCAACTTCTTTTTTGTTGTTATTTGTTTCAAAATATTTATTTTAAGTAGCTTTTTCTTCCCCACCCCCACTCCTCCCCATCTTCCCATGGCGACTTTCCTAGCCTCTGTCCATGGGGCCAGTGAGCTCTCTTGCCCGAGAGCAACTTTCGAATAAATCTGACTTTAATATAAAAATATATATTATTTTTAATTATGTGTGTGTGAGTGTGGATATGTGCATATGTCACAGCAGCTGCCTGCAGAGGAGAGAAGAGGGCTTTGCATCTGCTGGGGCTAGAGTTACAGACTGGACTTCTGAGCTGCCCAACATGGGCACCAGGGACCAGACCTGGCTCTCTGCAAAGGCAGTGTGTGTTCTTAACTTCTGCATGACCTCTCTGGCTCCATGCCTTAACTTCTTTCTCTTATATTTTTGGTTGTGAGCGTAGCCTTTAACGGCTGAGCCATCTCTCCAGCCCCCTTAACTTCTTTCTCCACTAGATGAGATGAAGAGGGAAGGAATTCTGTCTACTCTAACTGTAGAGCAAATGGGATCACCTTGCAACCAAGTCTGCAACGGGGGTGTCTTTGTGATCAGAAGCCTTCCTAACTGTCCCATCCCCCCAGAACTGTGTCCTCTCCTGACAATGCAGTGTTTTTTGTTTTTTTGTTTTTTATCTGCTCCTTCAGTGTTTGCAGCATGCTGTGTGCTGTCCATTTCTGTTTCTGCTTCTATTACCAGAATATGAGCTCCATCACCACCAGGGGGCTGAGGTGGAGGCTGGGGTGGGAGTCCCTCTTTAGTCTCTGCACACAAATACTGCTCAATGCATGTCTAGTGAAGAGCTACTGGCTGCAGGAAGACAGAGAGGCGGCCCCAGTTCCCCAGTCCCCACTTTTCTCTAAACCAAAGTCTTAGATGCACCAACCCGATAAGGAGTTAGTGACTCACTGGACTCCCTAGGTTTCCATGCTACAGCAAGAATGAGCATTGCAAGGCATTCAAAACCCTGACTGCAAAACCCTGGGGTCCTGCAAGCAAGGTTCAGCACAGGGTGCCAAGTGCTGGTCTTAAGATGGCAACATCATGCATCCCCCTTGTTGCAGCTCCAGCAATGTGTGCTCCTGCAGTGCAGCAGTTATTGGGGCTGTGCATGCCCCATCCCCATCTGAAACCCCACCCCCACCCAGGTTAGACTGTATCACAAGCTCCCCAGTCTACTCAGGTCCTGGAAGTTCCTGCATACATAAGATACCCTTAGGCTGTATCCTAGGGTACAGCACACAGGAAGGGATCTCACTACCAGAAGTCACAGCCAGGTCCGGGGCCCAACAACCCACACTCTGGTTGGACGCTGTACTCTTCCTGGGGTCCTGTGAGCTCCTCTCAGCCATAGTATCTTTCCTTCCTTGGCCACTACTCAGTCCCCTGGGAAGAGAAGGCTTTAAATCTAGACTGTTTTATACCTAACTGTTTTATACCTAACTGAGCAGCCCAGACTTAATCCCAGATCCTTTGACCTGCGTCATTTTGCTTCATCCTGGCAATAACCCTACAGGGTGGATAGTCTGAGTAACATTTTTTCATTGTTACTTGTGGGAAATCACTGCTAGTAGCCAGTGTAGGAGGGCTTCAGGCCCATGGGACTCTACTACCTAAGGGTTTTACCTGCTCTGTGTCCTTACAGGGGGCTGTGATCGAGTGCACAGTTGTGACTGCGTGCTTAAGCAGGCTTGCAGGGAAGAAGTGAGCAAGGAGGGAAACGAGGGATGCAGGGACAGGACGTGAAGCAGGTGGGAATGGGAGCCCGGGAAGGAGCAGGGGTGTTGACATTGGCAGAGGTCAGGAAAAGGAGGCCACTCCTCACTGCCCTCCATACCCACCCAGGCACGGAGGTAGCCCTTGCTTTTATACTAGGGGCAGAGGGGCTGGGTAGCAAAGGCCGCCTCTGCAACGTGGCATCCTGAGCCTGCTGCCAACAGCTGGCCAGCGAGCCTCCGTTGGGCTTTTTTCCAGCCCAAGTCCGGGTGTTCTATGCCCAGGCGGATTTAAATGTCCAGCAGCCTTGCCAAGCGATTAGGCACACCCTGAGAGCATGTCCCTGTGGCCAGGTCTTGCCTGAAGGCTCAGCATCCAGCCACCTGCCGCCGGCCCGCCCTTCCAGGGAGCTGGGTAGCTCAGCTCTGTCACTTTGCAGCTGGAGAGACAGCTCCTGGGAGTGGGGAGTCGGGAGTCGCTGCTCTGAGTCTCTTTTCTGCTGCGGTGGCATTTCTGTGTGGGCCAGGGCAGGGTGTGTCAGTGACAGCCTTCTCCATCAGAGAGTACCCAGAAGGTGCAAAATGACCAATCAGGAGGCTATTAGCACAGCAGCTCTGCAAATAGGTTTTGGAATCTTCAGTCCCACTACTTGCTAAGCTCGGTAGAGGACTTAACGTAACCTCTTTAATTAAACTTCAGCTTTTCTGTCTCTAAAATGGGGACAATAATAGTCTTTATCTTTCTCAGAGTGTTTGGAAGGCCATAGCTAGTAGCCACGAGCATTTAATACAGTTGAGATGTTATTTTAAGGATTTTAACTATGATCATTCACTAGGACTTACTGACCCAGGTATCATGATTGCTCTCATTCTGTGGTTGAGAAAAGCTACACTCAGAGACCTTAAGTAACTTTCCCAAGGCTGCCCAGCTGGTAGGCGGCAAAGCTAGGCTTCAAGATGGCTCTGAGACAAGCCCCGAAGCAGATTTCACTGGCTGCCTCTGATAGGTACAAAGCATGGTACTGTGCCTGGCATGTGGTCCATGATCAGTTAAAGGTCGCCATTTGACAGGCAAGTGGAGGGTGAAATACATTGCTTTGATCTTCAGGGAGCTGAAACGGAGGGGGAGGAATGTGGGCGTGGGCAGATAAAGCAAGCTCCTACCTTAGAATCTTCCTGGAGCCTTTTGCTAACAGAGAAGCAAGGCGTGCAGCACAGTTAACGTTTGCTGTAGCCAGGCAGTGGTGGCACATGCCTCCAATCCCAGCAGAGGCAGGTGGATCTCTGAGTTTGAGGCCAGCCTGGCCTACAGAACAAGTAGCCATGGCTACACAGAGAAACCCTGTCTTGAAAAAAAAAAAAAAAAAAAAAAAAAAACAAGTTGCTGTGAAGGTTGCTGACACCCAAGCTTCCCTTTATGTGGAGACTTTATGTTAGAGGAACCGTACACCACGCTTAAGGCCGAAGCTGCAAGATCTTATGTTCTCCAGGGACCTCACTAACTACATCAGACTTTACAGTAAAGCCATCTAAACTCACCCTGCAAACCTCGTGTGACTTAGGCTTTACTTTGTCATCGGTGACCCCATCCAGTGCATAGGAACCACCTCAGGATCTCAATCAGCTTCCTTAGCAGCTCGAGGTATAGCATCAAAGCAGTATATATGGCTACTGTAAAGACATTGACTCTGATTCACTCTTTGAGAAGTCCACACCCATGCTCTCAGATTCGTCTTATTTTCTTCCAAGTGCTTCTCTTTCTATTTACACTTGTGCTTAAGATCTATATTAACAATGTCTCTCCACAGCAACTGATTCATACTGTCTCCTCTTGGAATTCTTTTCTGTTGTAAAGCATTGGATTGTACCAGAGTGGAGGTCCCTAAGGGAGATTGGGGAACTCCTCAGGCTGTGAGGGGCAGCGCCTTGCTCCCTCTCACTGTTGACAAAGTGTCAGTGTTTTGTTTTCATTCATTCATTCATTCATTCATTCATTTACCCGTTCATTCATCTTCATCCAATAACTGTCCCTACCGTCTTTGCCTGGCTCACGGTTGTTAAGGGAACAAATGGCTTTGGATCCATCATGCTCCCCGAAACCCACTCAAGGGCACTCAGATGAACTTAAGGGATAAAGGCTCCTCTACAGGGAACCCCCAGGATACCTGTTACTGAGAACAAGCAGTTGTCAGTCACCCCCACCCCCTTCACGGAGACTCTTGTCAATGAGCCTATAGTCACAATATCGATGCTACAGAGAAGCATTCACATCCCCAATCCTGCCAGTTATCAGTTTTCCCCTAAAGACAGCTGGGCAGCTAGGCCCACTCTGCTAAAGGACAATGTCAGGTTTTACAGCCTCCAGCTATTTCCCTGGTCACCTCACCAGGCCGTCTTCCTCATCTGATCCTTGTTGGCCCTCAATTATCATACCTAACTCACCTTTCCTTCAAGACCCTCCCATGACCCCAGTTTGAGGGTCAAGTGGTGAATGTAACCGTTAGTGTCTCTTCCCCCAATGTAATCATCTCACACAAAACCATCAGGAAACACTCACAAAAGGCTTTCCAACACACACACACACACACACACACACACACACACACACACACACACACACACACACACACACAGAGGCTGCTGAGTGTCCAGCACAGAGATTTCCTCCAGGCTAGTTCTGCCTTCACTGATGTTGGCAACACTGTAGCAGAAAAACTGTAACAATGCAAATGGTTTATAATCATAGACATGTCAATTGTATCCAATGGAATATGTTGTACTTGCTATTGCCCTGTTGCTAACTTTTGCATATAATGGAAGTTCATCTCAGCACTCAGATAACCCAGAGGTGTGTGGCTCTTACACTTTTCCTTGGAACTAGTTGGGATATTTTCACATGTTCCCTTATTAGCCAATGGAGTGAACGAAGTCTTCACACTTTAAGAGGATATAATTAATTGCACATCTTCTTCCCAGTAGCTCTGGAATGCGATTTAACTCTTATTTATTTGTTTGTTTGCTTGTTTATTTGTTTGCTTGTTTATTTCATGTATGTGAGTAACTGTAGCTGTCTTCAGACACACCAGAAGAGGGCACTAGATCCCATTACAGATGGTTGTGATCTACCATGTAGTTGCTGGGGATGGAACTCAGGATCCCTGGAAGAGCAGTCAGTGCTTCTAACCACTGAGCCATCTCTCCAGCCCACTATTTAACTTTTGGGCTTTTTTTTTTTTTTTAAATCTGGTTTGGGGACTAGAGAGATGGTTCAGCAGTAAGAACACTTGCTGCTCTTGCAAAGGACTTGACTTCAATTCTGAGCATCAACATTGCAGCACAAAAACTGCCAGGTCCAAGGGATCTGATGCACACACAGGGTGCACATAAACATACACAAACACACTATACATAGGAAAATGAATACATGAATGATTTTCTAGATGCTGATTCGGCATACTGTATCAGTCAGTGTTGGGAGAACAAGCAACAGAAATGCACTTTGGGCTCACATGTCACAATGTGAGGTTCAGAGGGCAGCTTGCAGGAGTTAGTTCTCTCCTTCCACCAAGTCGGTCCTGGAACTAAACTGTCAGGCTTGTGGACAAGCACCTCTCACACTGAGCCATCTTACTAGCCGCAAATGACCACAGTCTTGTCTTATGATCTGGGACATGTCTGAAAATGCTCATGAAATGACAAAGTCAGGCCTGGACATTGTCATCAGTGGGAGGGAAGTCATGGGCTAATTTAAAACAGAGCCTCTTAAGGCGTGTTCGGCGGTGGGACCATTTTCCGGCCCTCTTTTCTGATATGTCTTTTACTGACATAGCTGGCGGCCGGAGCTGGGATGCACAGCTTTCTGAGGGATTGTTTGTACAGCTGAAACCTTGTCTTTGAGATCTCTCTAGAAATTGTAGCTATGGAGAGATGTGAGCTCAAGGCCAAGGGTTTTGGAGACCTGCCTGCACTCCTTGAATGCCCCAGCTTTGTCTGAGGATTCCACAGCCTGTGGCTCCGTCATATCCCTCGACCTCCACCCTTCTCAGCCTGCTTTCTCCTCTTACCACTCCTGTGCCATGATTTCCACAAGGCAGGGAGCCTGCTCCTGGGACCCGGGGACCCAAGTGTAGTTGCTGGGCATTCATCTGCTCACTTCCCAGTGCAGGATAGGGTCTCATTCTGAGAGGGCTCCAGTGGGGTGGACAGGGGTTTGGTAGACAGACTGTGTGGTCTTACCCCGGAATACCCTTGTAGTCTCAGAAGTACAGTTTAAAAAAAAAAAAAAGCACAAGTAAAAAGCTGCATGTCTTCGTTTATCATTTCTGGTTGTCCAGGCTTCTCCAACCCCAGAGGGAGCCAGTCCACACCGTAACTCCTCAGGAACCTAACTGGAAACAGAAGAATAAAAGCCGGAATGATCTGAGGAAGGATAGGAGCCTCAATGTGAGGGCTCCTCTGGGCTGTCAACTTGACTACATCTGGAATCAACTAAAACCCAAGTAGCTTGCCATACTTGTGGAGGAAGTTTTAGATCTTTTGAGGCAGGCTGTGCCACCTTAAATCTGGATCATTTGCAGATCATTGAAGGCCTACTCTAAATGTGAGCCACACCTTCTGTGGCAGCCCACAGAAGAGGGCATGGAAGAAGGACGGGTTGCTTTTCGCCGGCTTGTCCTTACTCCTGCTGGCAAGTTCATCTGTACTACTGCTGCTGCTGAGGCATTCCTTTGCTGGGGTTAGAACCTACTTCTTTGGGATTCCAATGTAGACTGAAGACCAGCTGAGACACTCAGCCTTGTAGAATGAACAACTACCATATTCTCTCTTGGGAGACAAGTCATTGTCAGACTAGTCAGACCACAGCCTGTAAACTCCTCTAATAAAGCACACAACACACACACACACACACACACACACACACACACACACACTCATTCTATATGTTCTGTTCCTCTAGAGAACCCTGATTAGTACAACCATTCATTCTAACTAGAGTCTGACATGTGCATCCCTGCATTCGTATCTGTTTTCTGGACTAGTTCTGATTTACAGATGGTGAACCTGGAGGCGGAGCTCAGCTCTGCCCACTTCCAAGCCCACGGCTCTCTGCGGACACTACCCTGCACTCCGTCTCTCCCCATGATTATCTCCAGATCCTCAGTTCTACTGCATTCTGTCTCTCCTGATTATCTCCAGACCTGCGGTCCTGTTAGTCAGCAGCTGCCTGCAGATGGGATTGCCGGGTTACTAAGACAGTAAAGAAAGGGCGAGGCGAGCCTTCTGTCTGTTTAAAATCCTTGCAGCCCTTTGCTTGCTGTTTTGAAATGGTCTTGGATGTGGTGTTTGGGAGGGGACCCAAATGTCTGGCAGGAACTTTTCAGTCTCTGGAATTGGAGGGACCACCAGACTTCCAGCTGCAGGGGATGGTCTGCCCAGTAACAGGTAAGGACTGGGGGATGCTGGGAGAGAGCCTTGCAGTGATATGTTAATAAGCATCTTAGTTTGCCATTTGTTCCCAACGTAAGACCTAAGAAATACCTTCTCCTCAAATCTCTTTCCCATACCCACGACTTTGAGTTTGCTTTATGATTTAGTTTAACCGGGGCCATCTGTGTGAGCACTGAGTTGGACTGGGTTGGAACTGGAATTGGAATTGGAATCTGGCGAGGTTACTGTTAGGTACACCAGTGGAGGCAATGACTCCCCTTCTTCCTGAATCTATCAGTAGCAAATAGTTCATCAATGAGGGGTACTCACTCCCCTACCCCCCAACTCCTTCTCTATCCATGCTTGCCTGTCAGCCTTTTGTTTTGACCAAAAAAGTGTTTGGAAAAGCCATTATTACCCAAACAGTCCATGTAGGGGTGACTTGGAGATCTGAAGTTCATGGAAGTGCTGTGGTTTGAATGTGTCCTTTCCCACAGCCCTGCTGAGATGTCACCACGGGCCCTGTGCTTGTAGTAAGAGGTGTGACTGCTCCTCCTTCATGGATGGATTAGTACTTCCTGCTTGCCTTGGGTTGATGGGGACTAGCTCAGGCTCTTCTTTGCCCTTCACTTTTCTGCCCCATGAGAACACAGTGGTCCTCCTTTCTGTTGGATGCTACAACCAGACACCACTGTGGAAGCAGAGAGAAGAGGCCCTCTCCTGACTGAACCAGAAGTGCCTTGCTTTGGGACATCCATCTGATAGGGAAGTAAATTTAAATTCTTTATAAACCATCCACTCAGTGGTCATTTGTCACATTTACATTGGTGCGTGAGGTTAGGACACTGACTTCCGATTTGGAGCAGATTTCAGAAGGTGTGGCTTGGAAGTGAGCAAGTCCTTTAAGGACAGACACCTAAGCAAGCCACAGCAAGTGATTGCGTTTATGGAGATCACGTGTGGGCCCCTCCATGATGAATGGAGCAACCAGCTGCCCTAAAGTTATGCAAATAGGTGCTTGAGACTTGGGATAAAAATTCCAGCAAACGCATCCTACAGATTTCAAAAGTGCTGATCACAGAGAATAGAGACAAGAGGGAAGGAATTGTGCGGGTGGGGAGGGATACGGGGACTTCAAAGGTGGCTCTGCTGATGCTGTCAGTGTTGCCCATGACCCTAGCACCACAGACTTAGCTGGGAAAATTGGAATAAAATTGAATTATGGAATGGAGGGGCAAAGAAAGTAACATCTCTAAATTAACATATCCCCAGGACAATGTTATTATAAGCACGTAGGGCAAATCTAGAGCTTATAAATACCTAACAACCTCACACACTTTAAAAAAGGTTATGTGTTCAGCCAGAGCCCTTGGCTCCTCCTCATGGTGATGCAGGGAGCCACCCCATTTGGGGTTTGTCTTACCTGTGGGTCCGGCAACAGGTGTCCTTGATGTCTTTCTGGAACCCTGATTTCCAAGTGCTAGTGATTGTCACTTTGCCCTAGGGCTTCCTCCAGTTGTCCCCATTGGGGACTTCCCTCTGGAAATGCCAGGGAGACACTCCAGGAGGACCTAGGATATACAGCCCTAGCTCCACCATCTGTGGCTAGGCCTGTGCTGATGTCAACTCCCCAGGGCTGAAGCCCCGGTTATGACCTATTCAACTCCTCACCAGTCAGCTGCTGTGGCCTCTCTGTTTCCCTCCCTAGGACTCTCAGGATTCCTTCCAAAGAAAGGGAATGGACTCCAATCCTGGGCTGGGTCTGCTTCTGTAACAAGATCTGCATGCCATTTTGATAAAGGTCAGAAATGTAGCCTTGTCCTCTATGTCCCCAGGACTTGTGGGACTCAGGTGGGGTCTGGTCAGCCACAGCATTTTGTGTTATTTGTCTCAAAGCGATCTCAAAAAGATAACTTTCAATATTTCCCTCTCCCTCCCTCTCTTTCCCTCCTTCCCTCCCTCCCTCTTTCCCTCCTTCCCTCCCTCCCTCTTTTCCTCCTTCCCTCCCTCTCTCCCCCTCCTTTCTTCCCTCCTTCTTTTCCTCCCTCCTTCCTTCCCTCCCTTTTTCCCTTCCTCCCTCCCTCTCCTGTCTCTCTCCCTCTCCCTCTTTCTTTGTTTCTCTGTCTCTGTCTCTCTGTCTCTCTCTTCCCCACCCTCCCTCCCTTCCCCCTGCCCCCTCTCTAATTATATGCTTGAGCAGTTAAGCCAAAAATTGTTCCATCCAGAGCAATTAAAAGCTTCCTTTGCCAGACCTTGGGGATTTCTATCTGATCAATGAGAAACCCCGCAGCTGGAAAACAGCCGAAACCAAGAGCAGAGTAATCACCTTTCAGCTTCGCAGAAGAGCCAGGCACCAGGAAAGCCTGGTCCTAAAAGACAGACGACTTCTCTAGTTGTCCAGGCTTTTTGCCTCTAGACTAGAGTCTGTGAAAGTTTGTGTGCAGCTCCACTTAGTAGCTCACGAACCCCAGTAAGGTGTATACACACACACACACACACACACACACACACGTGTTTGTCTGTATAGTCAACAGGGAAATGAAAGCATTGAGAAACATGAAGTATATAGTAACAGTGTGTTAGCTAAGAATGCCACGTACATTATTTCAGTTGAGTTAGTGATCCAGGAAGATCTCTGTATTACTGTATTTCTATTTCTGTATTACTGTGGTAGTGACTCAGGCTTAGTAGGGTAAAGTACTTGGTTTAAGATCACACAGCCAGGAAGTAGATTACACTCCCAGGCCATCTGGTTTCAAGTCTGGGTTTGTAACAGTCTGGCTTTTCCTACCAGAAGGAAAGTGGGTATTAACGTCTGTCTTAGCCAGAGTCCTGTAGAGGAATGGAACTGATGGAATGAACATTGCCTTAGCTAGGGTTTCTTTTGCTGTGGTGAAACATGACCAAAAACAACCTGGGGAGGAAAGGGTTTATTCTATCTTATAGCTTGGTAGCTTGTAGTCCTTCATCTAGGGAAGTTTAGGCAGGAACTCAAGGTAGAGACCTGGAGGCAGGAACCAACACAGAGGCCATGGAAGAATTTTGCTTACTGGCTTGCTCCCCATGGCTTGTTCAGCCTGCTTTCTTACACAGTTCAGGATCACAAGCTCAGGGGAGGTATCAGTCACACTGGGCTGGACTCTGCCACTAACCACTGACTAAGAAAATGCACGGCAGATTTGCCTACAGGAAAATCTCATGGAGGTATTTTCTCAACTGAGAGTCCCCTCTTCCCAACTGATGTAAGTTTGTGTTAAATTGACAAAACACTAGCCGAGACAATTATGTATTACAAAATAGTTGGTTTACACGACCTGGTCTTGGGTAGTCCACAGTGGCTGTCTGTACACTGGAGAGGGCTGAGAACCCAGAAGCTGGTGAGTCCACAAGGCTTGAGGCCTTAGCAATTTCAACATGGTGATGAGGCCTAAAGATTTCTGGAGAGCCACTGGTCTTCTGTCTACATGGAAAGGCCAAAGAAGTTGGGATCTGTTGTCAGTGAAGATCAATGGCAAAAAAGAGAGGATATATTCGTAAGCCTGGAGCCAAAGTGCACAGGAAAAAGCCACGCTTTTTCCTCTGACCTTTTTATTTCTGAACTTCCATTGCAAGGTACTGCCTACTCTGGGGGAAGTCTCCCTGATGGATTAATTCTTTCAGGAAATACCCTCTCAGAGGCTTGGCTGGTAGTTGATTCTAGATCAAATGAGGCTGGCAACCAAGATTAACTCTTAAGACCGCTCTGCCTGGCTTCATTGTTTTCATCCTAAACTCGTGCTCTGAGAAGTCGATTCACATGTCCTTCGTCTTTCCCACACTCAATGGTGGAGAGCTTCTGCAGATCCCCAATGACCAGCATGGTCACCAGGATGATGGGTCCCCAAGGAGACACCCAGGGAGATGCCCCTGTGTGTGTGTGTAGCAATCCCCTTCCCTCTGCAGATGTGGCTACAATGGGAACAGCTGAGTAGCAGTTTCTCAGGTGAATGGAGAAAACACACATCTTAGGTGAATCAGCTCTGACACACAAGTGCCAAGAGACTCAGGGGACCCAGGATCCAGAAGTGGATGCAGGTTGAGGACAGTCTGTGAGGATAGCCCGGGATGTTGCAGAGATTAGAGCTGTGATGGCTGTCGCTCACTGTGTGACTTTGGCCACATCAAACCTCTGTTCCACTTCCTTGTCTGTGAAATGGGCCTAATGGCTTAGGAAAAGCTGAGAAACTCCTATCTTATGAAGAGAGCTGTGAACCACGCCCCTGGCAGGAATTTGGTCTCCTGTCCTTTGCTCTGCATCTGACCACTTCCTCCACACCCTTAGTTCCTGGCAGTTGAGATAGCCCATTTGAGTAGCTGTGAGTCTACTTGTGGATCCAGCTGGACCATACATCTGTGAGGCCAGTGAATGGGGGATCTCCTTGTGTCTGCGTTTTCATAGACAGATAGATCATGGTATTTCCTAACCAGGGCTGACCTTGCTCTCTTCCCACAAGACATCTGGAGATGGTAGGAGACATGTTTAGCTGTCACATTTGGAAAAGGGAGCTGTCAGCATTGAGGAGGCAGAACCAAGGATGTCCCTGACTGTCCAGCAGAGGCCATTCCCGTGAGAAACAAGGGGTTGGCTCATGATGTCACTAGTACTGAGTCTGAGGATGTGGGTGGTGGGGATGTGGAGGAAGACCTGCTAGGGTAGCTCATGGGTATCAGTGATGCAGCAGGTCCCGATTCCTTCTTTAAAATTCTCCCCTCTAACCATCAAGAACAGGAATATTGAAAATTATGATGTGCAAGCAAGTCACTGAAGTCATTGTGGTCATTGCCCTTCTTTATCTTAAAAGCAATTAGTGCACTCAGTAAAAAATTCAGCACAAAGTGGGTCAGAAGGACACTCAAGGGAAAGTAATATTCTCGCATACTTATCTGTCTTGGTCCCCACCTAATGGGGGAACGACTGCCAACTTATGTGATGGTCACAATTGATTGTCAACTTGAGAGATGTAGAGTCACCTAGGAGACAAACTGTTTTAGTTAGGGTTTTACTGCTATGAACAGAAACCATGACCAAGGAAACTCTTAAAAGGATGACATTTCATTGGGGCTGGCTTACAGGTTCAGAGGTTGAGTCCATTATCATCATGGTGGGAGCATGGCAGCCCCAGGCAGACGTGGGGCTGGAAATGCTGAGAGTTCCACCTCTAGTTCTGAAGGCAGCTAGGAGAAGACTGGCTTCCAGGCAGCTAGGATGAGGGTCTCAAAGCCCTCGAGCACAGTGACACACCTACTCCAACAAGATCATACCTACTCCAATAGGGCCACAGCTCCTAAAAGTGCCACTCCCTGGGCCAAGCATATACAAAGCATCACACAAGCCTATGGGCATGCCTCTGAGGGAGTTTATATATTGGATTAACTGAGGGGGGAAGATTCACCCTAAACACTGGTGGTGCCTTCCCTGGGCTGAGGTCCTAGACTAATTAAAAGGAAGGAGAGCTCAGCACTGGCGTTCACTGCTCTCTGCTTCCTGTCTGCAGATGCTCTGTGGTCAGCAGCTCCATGCTCTCGCTGTCGGGCTTCCCTTGACATGATAAATTAGACCCTCAAACTGTGAACCAGAATAAGCCCTTCCTTAAATCTCTCTGGTTAGAGATGTTGTCATCACAGAAACAAGGAAAGTGACTAACACAACCTGTTTCTCAGGTCCCTTCTGGACAGTTTGCAGGCAGCAAAATTGGCATCTTAGACCAGATGGTAATGCTTTGGTGTGGGACTGTCTTGTGCATGGCTGGATGTCTGGTGGCCCCTGGCCTTTTTTTTTTTTTTTTTTTTTTTCTGAGATAGGGTTTCTCTGTGTAGCTCTGGCTGTCCTGGAACTCATTTTGTAGACCAGGCTGGCTTTGAACTCAGAAATCTGCCTGCCTCTGCCTCCTGAGTGCTGGGATTAAAGGTGTGCACCACCACTGCCTGGCTGCCTTTCCTCTTTAGGTGCTAGGATCTTCTCTCAGTTGTGACAGATGTTGCTATATGTCCCCTATGGAACAGTGGGATCCTACTTGCAAACTGTTATTCTACATATATCCTTACATATCCATGCACGTGCATGTACGATAGTAAATTTTCCAAGTTGTATTTTATTAGTGTGAGTGTGTGTAATATGTATAGAGAAGTGCATGTGTGTTGTGATGCCAAGTGGAAATCTGAGGACAGGTTTCAGGAGTCAGTTCTTTTCTCCCACCGTGGATGCTGGGGATGGAACTCAGGTTATCTGTCTTAGGCCGTAAGTGCTTTAACCATTGAGCCAACCAACTGACGCTGAAAAATGCTTTTAAAAATGATACTAAGGGGCTGGAGAGATGGTTCAGTGGTTAAGAGTCCTGACTGCTGTTCCTGAGGTACTGAGTTCAATTCCCAGCATTAGGTCTAAAAGGCCTTAACCTTGTCTCTCTTGCCCATCATTGGATCCTGTACTTATTGTTGTTGTTGCTGTTATTGCTATGTGTTTTATTATTATTTTTAGACAGGGTCTCACTACGTGGTACAGTGTGGCATTGAACCCATGATCCTCCCATCTCAGCTTCCCAGCAACCACATGGTGTCTCACAACCATCTGTAATAGGATCTGGTACCCTCTTCTGGTGTCTCTGAAGACAGCTACAGTGTACTCATATACATAAAATACATATATCTTTTAAAAAATGATCTTCACACATATCTATTCCATATTTTCATTAGGGGACTCTTTGTTAGTTTCTGTAACCAGACAAATAAAAGTAGGACCTTATTATTTAATATGGGGAATATGTATTTTTTGACAAACATGCCTGTTATTTTCTGTCCAACTCAACTGTAAACTGGTAGAGTATTTTCCGAACCTACACAAATATTTCTTGAAAGAATGAATAACAGAGATTAAGTTCTTTAAATGCCCTGAAAGAACAGGTTAAATATTTCACAATATAAATATCAGCTATGGAATAACTTTCCCTTGGTTCCCGCTTGCCAGCTGTACTTTAAGAGAGCCCACACCTTAGCTCCTCTATCTCCATTGACAGAGGCTGGAGATCTGGAGGCTGTTGGATCCCAGATGTCCTGGGACTCCACACACAGAAGCACAGGCTGGCCACGGTAATGAGTGTGGGGTTCTGCCTGCCGCATGGCAGTCTCTCAGCTTCACTCCTTCCACCAAGACCGATGGGGCATCCAGGCCTCAGGGATGTGTCTGGCATACCCAAGGGCCTCGCCCACAACTATCCTGCTCTGTCAACACCTGGCTTTTGTGACAGGTGGTGGCCTTGGTTCTGGAGAAAGTGCCCTTTCCAAGAAGGTGAGGGCATGACTCCAGTGTGGGTGATCAGCCTGAAGTCCATTCTGGCTGATTCTGGGCAGCCTGCCCAGTTCCTTCTCGGAGTGCAATTGACCTGGCACATCCTCTGGATTTGATTTTCTGTTTCCTGGAGGGGCATAGTTGGCTGCTGGGCAGGTGGCCTGTGCCAAACATAATTAGGGTCTACTTATGGTGGACACTCTATTTGTGGAGGGCCTGCTAGCCATTACTTCCTCTGGGTCCAAGGTAGAGTGAATCTATACAGCAGGTGGAGGGGACAGGCCAGAGAAAAAGGCGACTGAGGAGAAGGCCATGGAGAGTGCCGAGTCCCGGAGGTATTAGATGAAGGTTATTAGACCTGCTCTGGGGTCCTCTCCACGTGGGTCTCTCTGGGATAATCTCACAAGAGCCCCATCAATGATGGTTGTAACAGTGGCATAAACAATTCAATGAAATATTATATGACTGGGGATCTCAGTCCGCTTTATGTGGTTCTGTCTATATGGCTCTTAACATTTTTAGTTTTGAGAGATGGAGTCTCACTGTGTAGCCCTATCTGGCCTGAAACCGTCTAGGTAGACCAGGCTAGCTGCAAACTCTTAGTGCTCCTCCTGCCTTTGCCTCCTGAATGCTGGGATTAAAGGCATGAGCCACCACATCGGGCTCTGTGTGGTGGATTAAAGAAAACCCAGTGGGCTTCAGTGGCATGTTTCCTAAGAGAAGGACCTGGCGGGAGACGCCTGACACAGTCTAACCATTGGGATCTGGTGTGTATAGTAGGCTCTTACCTGCTGAGGGGGCGGCAGAGCTCTGCCCACATTCAGGGCGAAGGGACGCAGACTGCACTTCTCAGTGAGGATCTTGTCTGATTGTCTAAAAGAGGGAGGAGGGGCTACGGGGGCCGTTTGAGATAGCACCATCTGCTACAGACTATAATGGATGAAGACAGAATGAAAGCCAGTGTCTTTCTTCAGTCTAGGAGCCTGAAAGCTCTATCTCCTACTGTCATTCCCTTGGAAGTTTCTCTTGACAGCCCATTGGGTCAAGTTCAGTGGAACCAGACACAATCTCTGTCTCTTCTGCTTCTGCTGTGTCTCACTGTTGGTAGTGTTAGCTCAAGTGAGAGAAGAAAATACAACGGCTCTCTTCTATCTGCTGTTTCAGTTTCTGCTGTTTCAGGGTGGTCCACTGTGGCCCCAAGCACCACGTAGAATATTCCAGAAACAAACAATTCAGAAGTTTAAAGTTGCATGTTGCTCTGATGAAATCTTTCAACACCTGCTCCACCCCACCTGGAAGGTAAATACCTCTTCGCTCCATGGATTCCTGCTGTGTACACCACCCACACGTTAGCCACTCTGGCTGGCTTGGCTATCAGATTCTCTGCAGCAGAACTGCAGTACTGTGTACATTTACTTAACAATGGCTCTCAAAGGCAAAAGTTGTGATGTTCTACGTTGTTATAATTTGTTGTAATCTCTGGCTGTGCAGAGTTTATGAATAAACTTCATCAGAGGCATGTGTGTGTGTGTGTGTGTGTGTGTGTGTATGTAAGCACAGTAACAGGGCACTGCAGGACCAGTAACTTGTGTCCACCCCAGAATCTCCTTTACCAGTCTCTGGTCCACCCTTCCTTCCTTCCCACTGAATCTATTCTTAGCTCTTTGTTGCAGGAGTGATTGGCATTCTTGTGCAGCCTCTTGTGGATGGGGACACCTCTGCTCCCCTGAGATGCTTTTCCTGTGGTCACTGTTGGTCCCTAGTCAGTTCTTGTCTTGTTGGCTTGGCCTCTCGCTGGCACTGAATAGAATAGAGAAGCAGGAGACAGGTCCGCACATCCATAAACAGAGGTGCCCAGAATCACTCATTGAAGAGTGAGTGGTCTGCTCTGTAACTGGTTCTAGGACTATTGGGGATCCATGGTGGAAGAAAGAAACTAGATTCCTATCTCTCATCATGGGCAGAAGTAGCTCAAAATGGATTGAAAATATAGAGCTCAGACTGGAAGCTATGAAACCACTGGAGGGAACACACGGAAGACACTAAATGGTGTTGGCCCAGGTCAAAAAGAAAAAAAAAAAGTAGAAAAAAATATTCAGGCGTGTGGATGTGGCCTTAAAAGCACAACAAACAGAAGCCAAAGCAGGAAGGTGGGACTGCAGTAAATTGAAAGCTTTTCATCCAGTAAAGGGAACAGAGACAGTTGGCAGAAGAGAAGAAAATATTTGCAAACCATTTTATCTGACAAAAGATGAAGTTCCAGGGTATATAAGGTACTCAAACTTACCAGCAATATCCTTAATAATCCATTAAAAAATTGGTGAATGAGCTAGGCATGGTGGTACCCACCTCTAGCCCAGCACTCCAGAGGCAGAGGCAGGTGGATCTCTGTGAGTTCCAGGCCAGTTTGGTCTACAGAGTGAATTCCAGGACAGCCAGGGCTACACAGAGAAACCCACATTGTGGAAGGAGAGAACTGACTCCTGCCAGCTGTCCTCTGACCTCTGCTTGTGCTATGTGGTGTGTCCCCTGTCACCTGCAATATGTGTACTGAATCAAACAATCCTTAAAAAAGTATTATGTGATCAATTACCTCATTCTTGGGTGTACATGCAAAGACATCGAACCCAGTATGTGGAGGAAACACATATATTCTTGTATGTATGGAAGCACCGTTCACACCTGCCAAGATATGGAATTAACCTAAGTACCCATCAGCAGAGGAGCAGATGAAGGCAATGTAGCAGATGTAAATACTAACCAGACACGAAAAGTGTACAGTTCTGTCTGTCATTGGGCAGCAGTAGGGATGGGACGAGACAACATTGTGTTGAATGAAATAAATCATGCACATAATCACAATGGCAAATCCGACATGCTCCGGTTAACAGGTGAAAACTAAACGTTTCTCTCTCTTTTTTTTCAGTTTTCTTGTGTTTATTTACTTATGTTGTATGTGTGTGGGGTCACAGCACATGTGTGGAGGAGGTCAGAGGACAGCTTTGTGGAGTCAGGTCTCTCTTTCCACCACGAGGGTCCCAGATATCAAATTTAGGTTGTTAGGCTTTAATGGCACTTTACCCTCTGAACCATCTCACCAGCCCAAAGGGTGGGAAACAGGGTTGGTGGGATAGCTCCCCCATACACTAAGTAAATAAAACGTAATTGAAAATAGTGATTGCCAGGTGGTGGGGGAGACAGAGCAAGGCACCCACAGGTGCAGAGGGACAAAAACAGCATCCAGAGTCCTGTGGCACACACTGTGGCAATCACCACAACAAATCGGCTGGTTTGTTTCTGTTATTTAAAATTTATTTATTTTATGTATATGAGGACACTGTAGCTGTCTTCAGACACCAGAAGAGGGCATCAGATACCATTGCAGATGGTTGTGAGCCACCATGTGGTTGCTGGGAATTGACCTCAGGACCTCTGGAAGAGCAGTCAGTGCTCTTAACCACTGAGTCATCTCTCCAGTCCCAAACTGGCTGTTTTAAAGAAGACAGTAGAGGGGATTTAGAATGGTCCCAACACACAGAACTAAGAGTACACCTGGGGTTGTGGGTATCTTGGCTACTCTGATCTTCTATCTTTTGTAGCTGTGTTGAAATGGACATGAGTATGTGCAATCACTGTGTTATCATTGTGTCCTTAAAATCCCATCCAGGCAGAAGAAGAGGTAGGCCTCCACCAATGTGTGTTTCTTTCTGCCATGTTCTAACTGTACAGCCCAAGCAAGTTTATTGCCAAGCCGTCTTTTTATATTTAGTTTAATTTGTTTTATATGTCTAAGTGTTTCCTCTGTATGTGTGTCTGTGTACCACCCTGGTGCTAGGAACCAAACCCAGGTCTTCTGCAAGAGTAACAAGTGCCCTTAATGGCTGAGCCACCTTTCCAGCACCCAGACCATCTTTTGAAGTCAATTACATATTTATTTGTTTGGCACATGGTTATTGAGTTTGTTCTAGAACCAGGAACTGTTCTGGCAGCCTATGTTTTACAAAGGACAGAAAGACAATTGGCTGCTCAAGAATGGAACACACTGCAGGGATGCGGTGTTAAGGACTGGAAGACAATAAGGCTGGGTGAGGGCTTGAGTCAGGGACACAGGAAGAGCTTTACTGCTTAGGTAAGAAAGACCAAAAGGAAATGTGGGGTGGACTGGAGATGTTGGGTCTCTTCTTACCTTTTTACCATTGATTGACCTACCTCTCAATTGTGGGTCGAATCTGTGGCTTGCTTCCAGAAAGGAGCAAGACTACAAGATATCATCTTTCATATCATATGAGCATCAGTGTGGGAAGACTTTATAACTGTTCTGCTCTGCTGACGAAAGCTAACTGCTTGCTGACCTGTCACTCACTAGTGAGAGGGTGCTAGGCCGGGAGCTGTAGGTGGCCCTGGAGGCTGAAGGAAGCCTCCAGCCCAAAAGCCTGTCAGAAACTTAGGAAACCGAACCCTGCCAACAGCCTGAATCAACCTGGAAGCAGATTCCTCCCTGTCACAGTTCTGCCGAGACCACAGTCCCACAATGCTTTGCACAGCCAGAAGACCCAAGCCCAGTTGGCCTCACAGAAATGGTGACACAGGGTATGTGTTGTTTCAAGCCTCTGTGCTACACAGCAAGATGAAAGAGGAAGTTCGATCTATCTATCTATCTATCTATCTATCTATCTATCTATGTAGTCACTTGTTTATTTGTTTACTTATTTAATGTATATGGATGTTTAAAAAGCTATTTTGAAATAGTTATTTAAGTATTGGTTTGTTTTGAGACAGGGTCTCACTATGTAGACCTTTCTGGTATAGAGCTCTGTTATGTAGACCAGGCTGCCCTCACTCATAGTCACTTGCTTTCGCTTTCCCAGTGCTGAGATTAAAGTCATGTACCACCAAGTCTTGCTAGGAAGCTCTTTTTTCTCTCCTCCTCCTTCTCCTCCTCCTCCTCCTTCTTCTCCTCCTCCACCCTCCCCTCCCCTCCCCTCCCCTCCCCTCCCCTCCCCTCCCCTCTCCTCTCCTCTCCTCTCCTCTCCTCTCCTCTCCTCTCCTCTCCTCTCCTCTCCTCTCCTCTCCTCTCCTCTCCTCACCTCTCCCCCTTCCCTTCCCCTCCCCCCCTTCCATCCTTCCTTTCCTCTCCCTTGCCAGGTGGTGACAGAGCCAAAGCAAGGCTGGCCAGCAGGTGCAGTTATGAAATTTAGGTTGTCAGGCTTAGTGGCAGGTGCCCCTCCCCTCCCCTCCCCTCCCCTCTTTTCTCTTTCCTTTCTTCCTCTTTGTTTCTTTGTTTCTCTGCCTTTCTTTCCTTCCCTCCCTCCTTCCTTTCCTCCCTCCTTCCTTCCCTCCCTTCTTCCTTCCCTCCCTCTTTCCTTCCCTCCCTCCTTGCCTCCCAGTACTGAGGATGGAACCCCCGAGTTTTCTAGCCACGCCCCCAGCTCTACTTTTCTTGTTCATCTCTCCATTTCCGGGTCTAGTTCAGTGCTCGGCTTCTAAACCTGTTCCTAACTTAGGATGGGATGTTCACATCCCCATAATTTCTCTAAGATTGTTTCCTGAGGGAGATTTACTCTTTACTCCAGATTCTTCTTCTTTTTTTTTTTTTTTTTTTTCATCAGACCCAAAGGCTGGAGGCCTTGGTAGGGTTAAGCCTGGTGGGCACAGGCTGTCGGTGCTTGCCTTGAGCGGGAGCTGCTGAGTTAGAGTCTACTACAGGATGCTGGGTTTCCACCTTCAAGTTGTAGCTTGGCTGAGGCAACCTCTACACTACCCACTGCAGTTTGCAAACAAGACACTGTTTTGGCATTTGTGAACACTTAGTAGGCAACCTATGCTTTCACCAGGAATGAGACTGCTCCAGCCCGGGGGAGAGAGAACCATCGGGTGAGGCAGGGCAGGAAAGCCCAGAGCTCCTGAACAGAATGCAGAGTTGGGGACAAAGGACACAGCGGACACCTAGGAAGCTGGCTGATTCTGACTGTGTCTTTTAATAGCTGAGGTGCTGGGTAACCGGCTCCCCAGTAGGCTCCCCTGGGCCTTGGACGATGTTTGGCAGTGCTGGGTTATTTTTAGCTCTCCGGCAACTGGAGCAGAGCACTCCGCAGGCCAGCCTTGATCTGGGCTCTGGGACACACTCAGTGGCGTCCACAGAGGGGACCAGGAACTCTGTAGGTCTGGTCCAGCTCCCTGCCTCACTCCTGGGCTCTTTGGGGGCAGGGGAGGGGTTATCTGCAAGAGGGAGGCCTGGTCCTTATCAGCTGCTTGCGGCTAGAGATGCCTGCCCAGGGTGTTCATGGGGAAGGAGAGAGCACAAGAGCCAGTCTTTCACTAAGACAGAAAGGATATAGAGCCAGAGGCTGACTGTTGGCTCTCTCTGGAGGAAGATATTAATGGGTCCCAGGACCACCTGGGTTCTAGGGGCAAAGCAGAGAGCTCTAGGTCAAGGATATGGTGTGGAGGACCAGTGAACCCCAGGTAGAGAGAGGGGAGAGGTGGGTAAGAGTGACAAGAAACCATTTCCTGGGTACCCAGGGCAAGACATTCAGGGACAGCTTGCTGCTGTTCGTGAGCCTGACGCTGTTATCACTTACCGTTTGCAGTTAATAGGTGAGCCTTGAACATTGATCTGACCAATATTTGCTTAGATCACTGACCTAGGGGACTTCCATGTCAACCCTTACCTAGTGGCAACCTGAGAACTGGTCCTGTGATCCCCGAGGGGTCATGTCCGGAAAAGACCATTTCCCCACAGGTCCCACCTGTGGGTGTAGGCTGGGGGCTGGGGCCTGGGGCAACCACCTGCAGAGATTCTGTTCCAAGTGATTCCTTTGTGCAGGTGGTCAGAAGTCATCAAGATTGGTCACAGCTGCCTCCACAGGTCCAGGCTGTCTGGGTCCTATTTCCGCCCCAGCCATCTTGACTACACAAGCCTAAAGGAGAGAGAGGCCTTGTTTCTCAGAGAAAACAGACAGAGGCCCAGGGAGGCTTCTCTCAGCATGAGCCTGCACACTCACTTTTGCATTTGCATCTGTGTATGCAAGTGCACAGATGTGCGCGCGCAAACACACACACCACAGCCACCACCACAATACTGGCTGGTTTTGTGCTAACTTGACACAAGCTGGAGTCACCACAGAGAAAGGAGCTTCAGGTGAGGAAGTGTCTCTATGAGATCCAACTACAAGGCATTTTCTCAATTAGTGATCAAGGGAGAACGGCCCCTTGTGGGTGGTGCCATCCCTGGTTCTATAAGAACCAGGTTCTATAAGTCTTGGTTCTATAAGAGAGCAGGCTGAGCAAGCCAGAGGAAGCAAGCCAGTAAAGAACATCCCTCCATGGCCTCTGCATCAGCTCCTGCTGCCTGACCTGTTTGAGTTCCAGTCCTGACTTCCTTTGGTGATGAACAGCAGTGTGGAAGTGTAAGCTGAATAAACCCTTTCCTCCCCAACTTGATTCTTGGTCATGGTGTTTGTGCAGGAGTAGAAACCCTGACTAAGACAACCCCCCACCCCCACCACAGTGCCATTTCTCCCAGGCTGTCTGCACCCTGGATCCACTTTTGATTCAGCCTCCATCTCCTTCTGAATTCTTGCAACTCTGATTCTTGCTTCACTCCATTTTTCTGGGTTGGAAAGCAGGGAAGATTAAGCAGCGGGGTCAAGCTCACACAGTAAATGGGGAAGCTCAGGTCAAATCCAGATGCAAGCCAGTTCCCAAGATGGGAAGAGGATGAAATCCAGGGAAACACATGTACCTGTTCTCTGAGATCCTGGAGCAAGCGCTGATGGGAAGGGCTGGATAGAGTAGTGAGCTGTGTGCAGTGACTCAACTGGCTTCTTGTGTATGGCCATGTCATGGATGTTCCTGGGCTTGCTTCATGCCAAAGTGGGGAGAAGCTATAAACTCCGGGTGCCTTAGGCTCTAAAGACAGACTAAAATTCAAGGACTTTTTGGGTAGAGTTCTCTCTCACGAAATGAAGCCTCTGAGGTCTGAGAACCTTCTCTGCCTTTACCTGTCCTATTCCCGGGTGCAAGCTCCCCTTTCACTCTTGGCTGTGGCTGTCTTTATTTCTCCAAGGTCTAGCTCAAAAGGCTACCTCCTTGTGATGCGTGTCCTCATTTTTACCCTGTGGGGACCCTGAGTTTTTTTTTTTCTCCCTGAGACGCTCCATGTTCAGTTCATCTCAGTTCAACTGTGAATTGACATCATCATATCTGATCGGTGGCTTACGATTTTTTTCACGGTATATTGGGCTGTCTTGCCCACCCATTTGAAGAAGGTAATGTTTGCTTGGCTTACAGGTAGTGGTATGCTGGGAGAACAGCTGTCTGGGAGAAAAAAAAAAGCACCTGATGCATTGAGCCAGACAGATCCCAAGGTGTAAATATTCCCACCATGGTCACTGTCAAGCTAGAATGATTTACATGTCATTTATAAATCATGTAATGATTTATAAAGGTGAAGGCAGGCTCTCTTGAGGCAGAGTTAGTAAACCAGCTTGCTGGTCCTGGATCTTCTTAAATGTTTGCACTTAGTAGGTGTGCCTAGCTACAAACCCTTGGAGATAATATTCCATTCTGACTTTTTTTTTTTTTTTTTTTTTTTTTTTTAGGGGTGGGGGAGTGAGTAGGATGGAGTTCTCTTCTAAAGCCCTTGCTTTGTTCTAGAAAGAGTCAGAATGGGAGTCAGGGAAAGCCTTTTCAAGCAGACCTGCTGACGTTCCTTCCCTGCTCCCTGTATCTAATGCTTCTTGGAGACTTGACTTTGGTAAAGAACTGGGGCTGTCCCTTCATTGACTGGAGTTGGAATAGGGAAGGAGCGACTTCAGGAAGCTCTAAGCCTGGATCTCCAGAGACCCTGCCTCTTAATGTGCTTCTCTTAGGCTTTGGACTTCTGCCAGTTCTCCTGTAGGAAGCCCAGACTACCATGCTTACACCATCCTGCAGAGAGCCACATTGTGGGAAGCAGAGACGCACCATTTCTCACCAGTGATCCCAGACCAGCTAGTCCACAAGAGCCCAGTAACAGGCCAAAGATACCCAAGTGAGTCAGCTGGGAGCAAAGGAGTCACCCAGCCAAGCCCGACCTGCATGGCTGATTGTAAGCTATTATGTTCTAACCACTAAAATTTTTGCATTTTGTGGTTACTGTTGTTTAGAAAGCAGAAGCTAGCTGATAAAGCATTCTTACATTTATTGTTTTGTTTTTGTCTTTTGAGACAAGGTCTGTTTGTGGTCCTGGCTCTCCTGGCTCCCGAGATACAGATCAACTGGCCTCGAACTCACGGAGATCCTACTGCCTCTGCCTTCTAGTGTTGGGATTAGAGGTATGTGTCACCATGCCTAGCCCATCCTTGTACTTATTAGGAGTTTAGCTTCTGGCTGGATTACCCATCTCAGAGTGAAGTAAAGATGGCAGCTTGTTCTCTACTGTCAGACAAGGACTTTAGCAAAATCGGCCCCCCCTAGCTCCAGTCTTCTGGAAGATTCTTACCACACCCTAAAGAGCCCACAGGAACCCTGACATGTTTAAATTGCTGACAAGGTGGGTGTGGAGGAAGCAGCTATAATGAAGAAGAAACCTTTCTTCTACAAGAAAGAGAAACCTTAGGCTCTTGCTGAGACAACAGGGAAGGAGCCCAGAGAGCAGGATCCCATGGAAGAGTCACACAGGATGTGGACACTGATCAGACCTGACCTGGCCTGGTCTTTGACTTTGCCTGTGTCATCACGCCTGGGGTTGGAACTGCCCCACCCCCACCCATGAAGACTCCGTCGCCCTTTCCAGGAAATGTACAGACAAGAGCAGGAAACTGTTGAGTCGCCTATTTTTCTTTCCCTGCAAAATGGTTTTATTATTTTCGTTGAACAAAAACATCCTAATGTATTGAGGATGGAGAAGAGAAAGACACCCAGACCTTAAAATAGACTCAATACGCCTGTACTTTTGGCTGGAGCATCCTTGCCTGTATCCTGGGAAAGGATATCTGAAAAACTGGAACTCCACCCATTCTGCCCTCTAGGTTTGAGCTGTCGAAACTCCCTGGTGGCAAAAGGGCACTCTAGATCAGGGGAAGCAGCCTTCGAAACAGCCTTGTGGCTGCTCTGGGGGGCCCTGTGGTTTCTCTTTAGCCATCTGGGGGACCTTGAGTAAATGACCCAACCCCTCTGATAGTCTGTGTAACATGGGGAAGACAAGAGAGTTCTATCTTCCTACTCTCTTCCTTTGCTCTCTCCCTTATCCATAGGCTGTTTCCCACAAGTCTGAAGGCACCAGTGCTACAGATGGAGGTGTGTGTAAATTTGGTTCCATTGCTGCGTACCCACTGTGATAACATGGATGCAGTGATGGTACCACACTCAGATGGTGCCACAGTTTATATATGTGTCTGTATGCATAATATAATGTGTGTGTATAATATATGTATGCATATACACATCTACTATCTATCTATAGATAGATAATATGCATATGCTCAGAACTTTGGTGCATTTTCTATTTTTCCCTATAAAACTTTTCTTGGGGGTTATATATAGGAACATCTTTGGTGCTTAGTGTAGAGGGTTGTGGCAGGATAGACTGAAACAATGGTTTGGAGCCTGCAGCAGACATCAGTTTCTCTGCTAGAGTGAGGTTCCAGGTCAGATCGCTCAAGAACTGATGCGAAGGGGGCGGGGGAGGGGGGTTGGGGGAGGATGGGGGGGGGGGGAAGCGGTTAGCCAACCTGTTCTTCAGGCCACAGGTCATTTTCTAACCTTAACGTTTTTTCCATGGCTGCTCTCTTCTGTTGGGGACAGCCCACCACAGCCTTCTTCCTTGCTGCTCTTCCTTTTATTGAGATCTGGATCTCATATTCAAAGGCCTTGGCGGAGCCAGTCTCCCTGTTTTAGGTAGGCAGTGGAGACAGTGAACTTGATATTTCTCTCCTTAGGCTGGGAGTAAGGATACACTGCCTGCTTGCAGGGCCCCGAACTCTTTGGACTACATTTCCCAGAATCCCTGAATCACTGTTTTCCTGGTGGGCGCAGCCAATGGGAGACAGCAGCAGAGGATTGGCGCTCTGAGGGAGGGAGAAGCAGAGGTGGGAGGTGGGTCTGCTCCAACCATCTCTGCTGAGGGTGGTGGTCTCCTCCTCCTCAGTTCCAGGTTCCAGCTGGAGACACTACTCCCTTCTCCTTTGTGCCTTCAGCCCGAGGAAGCAGCAGTTTCGAGCAGATTACAATCTCTGGGTTCTAAGTCCTCCGATTCAGGTTTCTAGCTGGTCTGTCATCTTTTAGCTAGGCTATTGTGTTAATTCATTATTGAACTGTTCAGCCTTGGCTCTGTTTCTCTGATGGGATTCTGCCTGCTCCAACTATCGTGACAGTCATCAAAGAAGACAGTGTGCCTCTGTATCCACAGATTCTAGCAACAGAGGATTAAAAACATCTCTACCAAATACATATAGACGTTTTTCTTGTCATTTCCCTCTAAACAGTACAGTTTAACAACCATTTTCATAGCACTGACATTGGACTAGGTGATATGAGTCATCTAGAGATGGTTTAAAATATGGTGGTAGGTAATATACAAGGATGTCACTGTTTTAATAATTTGAGTGTGTGTGATGTGTGTGTGTGTGATGTGTGTGTGTGTGTGTGATGTGTGTGTGTGTGTGTGTGTGTGTGTGTGGCGTACTCATGCAGGTGACATAGCATAAGCGTCAGAGACTGTCAGTGGACAACCATGTCAATTATAGGGGTTGAATCCCGGTTTGTGGACCTTGTTCAACAGCAAGGACAAATGCCTTTGATGCTGAGCTATCCCAGCAGGCACCACTATCATTTCCATAAGAGGTTTGAGCATCCCTGCATTTGGATGTCCTGTAACCAGTGCTCCTTGACACCAAGGGCTGAACATATCTGAATGTTCTCACCATGTAACTTTGATGGCCAAAAGTTTCAGAGGACTTTTTCTATGGCAATTTACAGTTGAATCTTCCCTGGACGGTGATGCCTAGAAGGTCTCTGGTAGATTGTTAGCAACAATGCCTATACCTATTTTCCTGAGGGTCAAACCCTTTTACAGCTTGCTCCCTCCGTTCTCTTTTTCAGACAAGGTTTCTATGGTAGCACAGGCCAGCCCTTTCTAGCTTCACTAGTATACCGTACAGGTGTGTACCACTTCCCCGGGTTCAGAGTTCAAACACAACCCTTCTTCCGAGGGACAGATGAAGTCTTATTTCCTACTTCTTGAAGCTGGAGCCCTTATGATTTGGCTAACAGAAGGTGGCAGAGGCAAGCCTATGGCCCAAGAGGCCCAACAGGTTTCCATATAACCTGCCTCAGATGGCCGGCCTGCTGGAGGACAAGAAGACAGGGAGTAAACAACCTCCCTATCAGAGCCTATCTTGGACCAGTCAGACCCCAGACAAGCTGGTGGTGCCTCCAGATGTGTGCGGGAGGCCCAAGGGAAGCAGGCTGAGGCCAGACCAGACGTGGGAGTAAACCAAACATGCAGCAAAGAACACATAGCAGCAGAGAATGTCATTCATGTCCTCGAGCTTCTGGCTCCGAATCCACTCTGTGTCTAGCGCTACCCAGTACCAACAAGGGCCACCTAGGCGGCAGTGAGGCAGTCCAGTAGAGCTGGCTCTGACCTCAATGGCTGGCCAAAGAAGACATATATAGGCAGTTAAAGAATGGAGTCAGCTCGTTAAGTTTAAGATGCAGATGCTGAACGGAGTGCCCAGCTCCTGCAGCAATCTCTGCTGCTCAGGTGAGGTATCCTGAGGCAGGACTCTGTAGGGTGAGCTGCCCTGGTCCTCTTCTGTACTTCAAAGTGAGGCGGAGAAACGCTGCTGGTAGCTTGCTCCAAGCATCTTTGCTTATCTTACCCCTGACTAGATATGATGTGGGCTCACTTGTGCTGGCTTTCCTTGATGGCTTATCTACGCAGAAATCATTGGATGGGATCCTGGTCCAGCAGGAAGGCATTGCCTTTCACCTCCATTTCACTGCCATGTCCAGTTCTATCTCATGCCGAGGCAGGTCATTTATGATTGGCTTGCAGACAGCAGCTCGGTGGCTACCCTTTGGGACTGTTAGTAATAGCTACTGGACCTGCAGGGCGCCTTCTAGAATAGTTTATGGAATCATCTAGATGGTTGTGTCCCTGGATGAACAAGCTCCTTACTTGATGGAGAGGGGGCACAGTGGAATGGGGGCTCTGCAATGCTTCTGGCTATGGCAGGACTTTTCTTACCTGGGCTACCTAGAGTCACTGTAGACCTACTCCTAAAGGACATCAGAGATACAATGTTTCCCAGTGAGTATGGTCCTTGTACCTTGTTCTCTTGTTTAAGAAATGTCAAATGCAGGTCATTCCATGATGCTTTCCCATCCACACCCATTCTGTGATGTGGAAAAGTTATTGCTCTTAATAATTAACCTGCTAAGCGCACTAATTGCCTGCTGGGACATCCTTCTCCCTCCTTGGGGCTTGCCTAGTTCATCTTAAACAGGTCCCCATGCTTAGTGCTCGAAAGTCACACACCTATCTGTGATTTGCCCTGTCCATTCATGTGGTCCTGTTTATGCACCTGCAGGCAGGGTGCCCCCCAGTCCCTTCCTGTTTGAGGCCGTGCTAGAGGCCCTCAGCTCACAGCTGTCTGCCCCTATTCTGTACTCCCCATTGCTCAGTATGGAAATCATGTGGGACAGATGTTTTTGACAAACCATTGGGCTGCAGCTAAGCTGGAGGGTGGGGTGAGTGCATATGTGTGAGAGTTCCTTCTGTCCCTTGACCATCTGGGCTCTCTGGTGGAGGAAGCTATAGATTTATTTATAGTGGCAATGCCTACGGAAGCCTGGTAATAAATAATGGTGGCCAAGAATTTTGGAGGCATGCCATCCTTGGAATCAGATTTCTCCCCAGCTGTATCTAGGATCAGGAGGCTCCCACTGCATGCTGTATACAGCCCCTGGTTAGAGTTGAGAGGTTCCTCCTGCCACAGAGAGGAAACCGAGGCCTAGTGAGGAACAAGGACTTGATCCAAACACCCCAGATCTATGGATCTTATTGGGTTTCTTCCAGAGTCTGGGCAAATTGCAGCCACTCCAAGAGCTAGGCATTGGGAAAGCTTTTAGGTTCAGAAGAAAAAGCTCTGGGCAATGCCTTTAGACACTGGGTTCCTGGTACTGCAAGCACTTGCTAGTTGAGGGGACAGGAGGGCCTCCCAGCCCATACTGACAGAGAGAAGTACTCTTGGGAGCCTGTTCTGGAGTTGCACCTTCCAA